>NW_026875611.1:0-17719 GCF_032173495.1 Musca vetustissima | reverse complement strand
GTATGCAGCTTATACAGAGGATTCTACAATTGAGACTATATTAATTGCAGTTGTCCTATGATTATAAAACGTTTGCTCCTATATGGGTTGGTATAAGAAATAATATCAATCACTAAGAAGAAACCAATGAGGACTGCATAATTTTCGGCCGTACCGAAAATTCGATATAAGCATTTCCGACTCTATTAGGTATATATACTCTACATCAGCGTAAAATTGTATTTCGATTTAAGCATGTCCGTCTGTCTGTTGTAATCACTCCAGCATTTAAATTTAGCGTAGAGTCTTTTGTCTGCAGGCAGTTCAAGTTCGAAGATGAGCAATATCCGTCCACGTTTAGGCACGCTTACATTTTTTGCAATGGGCTCTTATTGGGTACCAAATCTTTCCAATAACAATTACAAATATCGGTCCACACTGTCATATAACCGTATCCCCCGTTCACGATAATTTGGAGTTCTTAAGCTCGTTTTCCAATTTAATTCGCTAAAATTTAGTACATAGGGTTCTTATTGGGTACCAAATCTCTCCGTTGAAAATAATAACTATAGGCTCACTTTTTCTGGTAGCCACCATATAACGGTACCTCCAATTTTTTGTATTTTGGAGTTCTTAATATCGTTTTTTAAACGAATTCGGTGAAATTTTGTACATAGGGTTCTTATTGGGTACCAATCTCTCCCCTAAAAAATTAAAAAAATTAGAACGTCACTTTCGAGAATAAACTGTATTTATGACTAGACTCTATATAATAATAACTACCGATTTAATATTTAGGGTGAAGGAAGAAGATGCAAGGTTCGAAATTGTGTTATATGGATCCTGAATTAGGCATAGCCCCTCATATAATGACAAGTCCAAATGTTCGGTATTTCCTACACGATGCCCCACATATAACATTGCCCTGTTATCTGCAGTATTTTGAGGATTTTATAAACTTGTTGTACCATACCATGCGTTATTAATAGCGGACCACGATGTGGGGTTTTGATATGTAATTAAAATCCCCATTAAAAATTGGCATGTGCATTTTAAATTACAAAATAGCTTGGTACTCTATGGTGAAAATATTATGAATTTAATGGTCATATTTATGACAGTATTTAATGTTTCTGGTCTTCAGTAGTTTACAATACACTACAATGTACCTATGGTGGATTTTTGAACACTTTTTTGTTTTGTTATTTTTTGAACACTTTTGCATGCTTTAGTTCTCTTAATAAAACGATCTTAACAAATATTTTTTCAACCGAGCATTTTCCTTGTAGATAGCCCTGTGGATATCTGTGCTGTTTTATCGAAGGAAATTTTGAAATGGTAACAAGAGGTATTGCAATGACATTTGGGTTATGCTACAAATTTTTCTTTGATGCTCCATTGTCGTCCAACCAAGGACTATCTGCACTGCTGTCGGATGAGTTGGAGTTTCTTTCGGAACGATCATGTATCGCTGAGCTAGTAAACATGAATGCAGTAGCATCTGTTGCGTTCCTTACTTTGGACATATGGATGTAATTGATACCAGATTAGTGGCCTTTGTTCTCAAACAACTTTAGGTGTATCATTCATATTCGACAACCCTACATAAGCAACTTTACTATTGCTGTTCCGTTCACAATTCATACTCATAGCTGCATCATCGATTACCTTTGACCATCTCATAAACGCACTTTGAAACACCTCGATTTGATAATTTCTCCCAACATGTCCAATACAATTTCATAAATTATATTATTTGTCTTTCTTGACTACCTTTCAAAGAAATCTATGTCATTATTGACATTTATATTAGAGATTAAAAAAATATTTTTTTTTTTTCGTTTTATTGAACACTTCCTCGCAGGATGAAGTGCCAATAAATTTATTGACAAATAAAGTACCATTATCGTATTGTTAGATGATAAGAGGGTAATAAATAAATATTAGAGTGTGAAGTGTCTGTGAAGGGAAACTTGTTTTGATAGAGAAAAACAATCTGTTTATTTTTATTTTAGAGATTTTCAAATCACATTAAAACATACACAAATATAGACTAAAAGACGGATAAATAAAAATGTTTTCATGTACACAAATCAATTTTCGAAACACCATTACACTCCGAAGTGTAATGGTCTAAAGTATGGTTTTAAATGCTTCAACAGCGATTTCCATAACTACGCATTTTTGTGATTGCGAGAATCTATATTGGGTGCCAAATGAAAGTGATACATCGGACGCACCATCAATTCTTCGTTTTGGTCAGTCGATAAGGCGAAAAGGCTTATATTGTCATGGTGTAAATTGTCCTATCTGGATAGTTTTTTTTCGAATTTTTTTGAGGATGTTAGGGAAACAAATTCCGAAAATTTGCGCATATAGTAGAAGGTGCCGGTTCAATCTCCAATATGTATTTAATTTACATAATTGAAAGGTGGAAGAAGTCATATATTCTACTTTACTTAACCATATTACGAATTATATTTATTTTATATACATTATTTTTTTGGCAAAAACATTTTCTTTTATACCTTTTGTCCGATATTATCTCCTCTACAAACAACATAAATTACGAAATATCAAACACTGAAAAGGACAAATAGAAAAGCAAACACATCAAAATATTACAACAACATTTTTGTTAATTTGTATAGGAAACAACAGCAACAACCATTCCATCCATTACAATATTTAATTGGCCTCGGAGAAAAAAGGGTTCATGACACATTTCTTTGGGTTTCTGTTATAAATTTGTACAACAGAAGGTCGCAACAACATTGATAAATAATGATAAAAGGACTGCTTTGCAACATCATTTTTTAACAGCCCATGTAAACAAGTGATAAAATAAATAGATGAACATCGGTTTAGGTCACAATGCCACAAACATGAGGGAATTTCTTGGAAGAAACCCCTTTCAATCAAAGTAAAGGTCAATGAAGAAGCGTAAAATTTGTATAAATTAAAAGGACAGTAGCAAAAATATTCTTTAAAAAAGCCCACGCCTATGATGGTTATCCACAAATTAAAAAAAAAAAAACAATAAGGAAAGTAGTACAGTCGGACTGGGCCGACTATATGATACACTTCACCACTTTGGGTATATTGTACATATGTATCCTTACAATTACATGTCAATGTTCCCCCGAAGGAACATACTCATGCCTTGGTACACGCTATTCGGTACGTCGCACTGTTAAAAATGTAATCGCAATCAGACACCCGTTCGAAATACATATGGAAGCTAGCTACATCTGCACCAACTTCAACAAAACGCAATAATGTCACTTACCACTCATCATTCCTGACTCAATTCATTACGCTAGGCCACATTTCGTGCAAATCGAAAGTTGGTGCACCATTTACATAAAATCGTACGAAAATATATTTGGGAGCTATATGTAAATCGTAACCGATTTTTACGAAACTTGGCACACACCATTCTAGGCTGAATTCAGTACATTGTGCCAAATTTTGTGCAAATAGAATGATATATAGGGACTTTGGTGCACCATTTATATATATATCTGAACCGATTATATATCTAAATCTGAACCGATTTTCACGAAACTTGACATAGATCATTCTAGGCTGAATTCAGTACGTTGTGCCACATTTCGTGCAAAGCGAATGATATATAGGGACTTTGGTTCACCATTTAACTTAAATCGGACGATAATATATATGTGAGCTATATCTAATTCTGAACTATACCTAAAATATATATAAATCTGAACCGATTTTCTTCAATTTCAGTAGGGTTCGTCCTTGGACCAAATAAATGACAATTGCCAAAGTGCATTCAAAAGCGAATCATAAATGTGACCTGTTCTTTGCTTACAAAAATACATGGACGGACGGTCAGACAGACATGCATAAATCGACTCAGAAAGTGATACTAGGCATATTCTCAAAGGGTCTATCTCTATCATTTTTGAATGTTACAAACATATACACAAAGACTTAATACCCTGCACCACAGTGTGGTGGAGGGTATAAAAATACACGTCTAAAATTGTTCTTTAAAAAATATTCTTCAAAAATTCTACAGTATAACCAACTTCACTCCTCCTTTTTTTTTTGCTGAGAGCTTTTTTACTTAAGAAATTGTTCCTTTTCCACCATGTCCTTTATTTTCATGACGAACGTGTAATCATTCAATTCTCTGCCCCGCTGAGAATTCTCTGCATTGCTGTATGTGTTTTTGACATCTTTTGTTATTTAAAAGTTTCAGACAAATTTCAACTTTTAAGTACTCTTGAAGTTAAACAAACAAATTAATAACAAATAAGAATGGGAGTGTATATATGTAGATGAAACATACACACATATATGTAAACGTAATAATAAAATTGTACAGCATTACAGCCTTGCTTACAGCCTTACCTAAAATTCAACTAGCTCGCTTGACGTTTTTCACCATAAAAGAAGAACACATGTATTTATATGAATGTTACCGAAATAAGTCGACGTACGAATTTTCACAGTTGAAAAAAATTCAACGATGACAGAACGTATTTTTATACCCTACACAACTATGTGGTCCGGGTATTATAGCTTTGTGCAGCCCCAAAAGTTTGTAACGCCGCGATATATTGGTCCTAGACCCACCTTTAAGTATACCGATCGTCATATGTCGACTAGCTGAGTCGATCTAGACATGTGTGTCCGTCCGTCCGTTTGTCCATTATAAATTGTAAAAACAATACAGGCCACAGTTATGGACCAATCTTCACGAAATTTTGCATGTAGGATGGGTTTTGACCAATGAAGACTCCTATTGTTTTTGATAAAGATCGGTTAATATTTAGGGGATGAAATGGATCAAAAACTTTTTTTTCCAATTTTCTGGTCGCTCCAGAGGACGCAATTATGGCCCGAACTTCACATGGAGAAGGAGATCGGACCAAAGAAAAAACATGCCTGTTTTTATAAAGATCGGTCAATATTTAGCGAGTCAAATGGACCCTGATTTTTGTGTGAAAAATTACAAAATTTGTATTCTATGGCGTATATATTTACACCTGAAGGACATAGACTCGAGAAGTTGATAGTATATCCAAAAGGAGTGGTTGGCCTTTAAATTGATACCAATCATATTGTCGTAGGTACTCGTAGGTACTTGTAATTTTTATTACAAGGATGAGCTAAAAAATGACAACCCAAAATACTGAATTGAAGCCAGTTCGGTTGAAAAATGGGTCCAAAATGCCCAAAATACCAAATATTGGTAGGTACCGTTATATGGGGACAACCCGGAAACTTGGGTCAATATTAATCATTTTTAGTAGAAGGATGTGCTATACAATGATAACCCAAAATACAAAATTACAGCCAATTTTATTGAAAAAAGTGTCCAAAATCCCAAAAATACCGAATATTGGGGGTACCATTATATGGGTGCTGCCCCAAAACGTGGACCGCGCATTTATCGATATAGCATTTTATTCTGATCGAATATATATATATATATACATATATATACTTTATGGGGTCTCCGGTGAATATTTCGAGGTGTTACATTCCTAATAATAAATTTAATATACACTTTACCTTATCGTGGAGGGTATAAACAATGTTGAGTCAAATTTTTGAATCTACTATGAGCGGAACACAATTTCAAATTGCGATATATCCCGTTTTTTGTTAAGAATCCAGTAAGGAAAGTATTAAAGTCGGACTGGGCCGACTACATGATACCCTTCACCACTTTGGGGATGTTCTACATATGCATCCTAACAGGTGCCGCCTTTTCTAAAGAACATTGAAATGAAATTGAACGAAATTAAATATGCGACCTTTATCTATAAGTAAACCGACTAACATCAATTCCAACACATGGCATTCTGCAACCTACCATACTTTGTAAATAGATTTAAAGCAAACTTTACACACGCTATTTGGTATGCTTCACTGTTTAAAATGTATCAATCAGGCACCCATTGATTATTTGGTAAACATGAATAGGACGAAATTATATATGGAAGCTATTCGATATCTAAATCT
Source organism: Musca vetustissima (assembly GCF_032173495.1). Taxonomy (NCBI): domain Eukaryota; kingdom Metazoa; phylum Arthropoda; class Insecta; order Diptera; family Muscidae; genus Musca; species Musca vetustissima. Next base: position 11,737 of record NW_026875611.1, on the reverse strand, counting down.
GCACCGAATTCAAGGAAACTTGCTAGATATTAGTTTTTATTAATTTCAGTACGTTTTCTCAATCGGCCTAGGTATGCGCCTTTAGTGCACCATTTACTTAAAATCGGACGAAAGTATATATATATATATATATATATAAGCTATATGTAAATCTGAACCAATTTCAAGTACATTGTACAAAATTGTGCGCCGATCGGCCAATCTTTGGGTCTTTAATGCACAATTTAAATTAAATCGGTCGAAAATATATATTGAAGCTATATCTAAATCTGAACCGATTTTCACGAAATCATTCTGGACCTCATTCAGTACCATATGACAAATTTCGTGCAAATCGAAAGATAGGAACTTTGGAGCCCACATTTACCTTAGATCGGACGAAAATATATATGGGAGCTATATATAAATCTGACCCGGTTTTCTAGAAACTTGGCACACATCCTTTCCTGTACTCTTTGCAAAATTTCGTGTAAATCGAAAGATATATAAGGACATTGGTGCACCATCTACATAAAATCGGATAAACAATATACGGGAGCTAAATCTAAATTTGAACCGATTTTCACGAAACTTTGCACACACCATTATGGACATCATTCAGTACTCAGTGCCAAATATAGTGCAAATCGATAGACATATAGGGACTTTGGTTCACCATTTACCTTAAATCGGACGAAACTATATATGGAGCTATATATAAATCTAAACCGATTTTCTCAAACCTTAACACACATATTTCTATACCTAATTAATTAGGCTGTGCAACATTTCCTGCAAATCGAAACATATATAGGGACCTTGGTGCACCATTAATATAAAATCGGACGAAAATATATATGGGAGCTATATCTAAATCTGAACCGATTTTCTGGAAACTTAACACACATCATACCATACCTAATTCATTACGCTGTGCCAAATTTAGTGCAAATCAAATGATTTTCAGGGACTTGGGAGGACCATTTACAATAAATCGAACGAAAATTTATATGGGAGCTATATCTAAATCTGAACCGATTTTTAGGAAACTTAACACACATCATTCTAGACCTAATTCATTATGCTGTGCCAAATTTCGTGCAAATCGAGAGATATATAGGGACTTTGGTGCACCATTTACATTAAATCGGACGAAAATATATATGGGATCTATATATAAATCTGAACCGATTTTTCCCAATCGGCCAAATAAGTGACCTATGCCAAATTTCATCCAAATCGGATCATAAATGCGACCTGTACATTGTTCACAAAAATACATGGACGGACGGACGGACATGCGTGAATCGACTCAGAAAGTGATTCTATGCATATTCTAAAAAGGAACCATGTGTCTATCTCGTTTCCTTTGGCTTGTTACAAAAATATGCACAAGGACATAATACTCTGTATCCTGTATAATTTTAGGGCCACCTATCAACTTTTCGATATGTTGTTAGGTTGATCACTATTTTTTAACCACATTTGTTATATAATCCTCACAGCAATATTGGGCCAATATTGATTATTTATGTAGAGTTTGTAGATCAGGTCATCGATATATATAGTTGTGGCTATTAATTTTTATACTTACAATATTTCATATAAATATAAATCTAATTTTATCACTTCGACAATAATAAGTGTAATTGTAAACAGCTTTAGTAAAAACAAACAATAACTTTAATATGCCATACAATATATTAAGTGATGTGGGTGGGTGTTTGTGTGTTGGTATTTCTTTGAACATTACCGCAAGGACTTTCATTAAATCCCACAACCACATAGCAGACAAACAATAATTCTCTTTTCTCCCTGCCATATCTTAATTACAAAATTGTCTCGGTCACGTACTGGGGGACGGGTGAATGTGAACAATATGCTCAAAATAGACATAAAGTGTTATCATCATTACTGTGTCAGGGATACATTGAAGAACCAAAGAACTTCATAATAACGTCGTTACAAGTACAAGAAACCTTAATTATACTCATGAGAATAAATGGAAGCAAATATCATCACAGATAATGAAAGTAAAAAGTCAATATCTTGGCTCTGAGGTATTTAACCAAGCCATTCTTGATAGAATCACGTATATATATATATATATATATATATATGTGTGTTAGGTATTTGTATACCCTCTACCATCAAACTGAGTGTTTATAAAAATTGTCATTTCATCTGCAACGCCTAGAAAGATTGATCGATTAACCCACAAAGTACATATTCTTAATGAAAATAAAAATCTATATCGATCCGCCTGAAATCACGAAAGTGTTGGCAATATATTAGACAGAGTTTTACAAATTTACGCAGGCATTGCCGTTACCCCTATAAGACAATTTTTAGAGTAACTCCCCTATGACATTACGTTTTTGCAGCAGAAATTCTTATAATTTGGTATAAAAGATTATCATTGACCAGAAAATATCCTACAGTAAATTATCAATTCTCGTTTCGGAATAGCCCCCGTATAACAGTACCCTCCAACATTCGATATTACATGCCTTTTATCACCTTTTCAACGTAATCAGCTATGAATTGGACCCTCACTGGGAAGTATATTTATCTTCTAAAAATCCAATATTGGTTGACGCCCAATATTGGTATTTTAAAGTTTCCTAAAACATCATTCAACCTAATTAGCTCAAACTCAATATTTTAGGTTCTAACTGGGTATAACATTTTTCTTTTAAAAATTTTAAATATTTAACCACTTTTTAGGGTAGCCCCCATATCACGGTACTCCCATTATTCATCATTTAGGGGAAGGATACATAATCTAGAACTTTGGGTTCTAATGTTTTGGGATCTTATTGGCTATCATATCTCTCTCCCCAAATTATCAACATTGACCTATGTTTGAGTCATTCCCCTTCGACATAAAACTTCAATATGTAATAATAATCTTTCATTCGATATGTTGTTATAATTGGTTTTGAACACGAATAATAAAAATAGAAAACAAATGAAATTCATCAAAATTTTTGACATTCTAACACACACATTCACGCATAGGGATGAAGGTAGCACACATAGTAAAGATGAACTGCAATGTGTGTTGCGTGACCCCATAAACTGGAGCAATTAAATAAATCCACAATTTCACATTCAATGAACACTGAACATTTAAGGGATTATAGACTTCGCTCAAAAATTAATATACCACAGTTTGGCAGTGGTATATAAACAGTAAGAAAGGGCCACAGGCCAAACAAAGGGTATTTCGGTTAACCACATACATAAAATCAGACGAAACTTGCATGCAAGGACAAACATTAATCGCCTCAGAAACTGATTTTATGTATATTATCAAAAGTAACATTGGACTTGTCTGTATTTCTTTCGTTTGTAACAAATATACAAATATATAACCAGTGAGCGGAGCATACAAACACAATACCACGGAACTCTAACAACTACCACGGAACTCTAACAACTACCACGGAACTCTAACTTTCTGCAGATCTATATTTATTTGCACCCTCGTAACCGATTAGAGGTCAATAGCTCCTATTTCTTGCCATGACATCTTTTTCGAATTATGTTTTATATCATAATATCCAAGACAGAAAGGTATTGGTTGACTTGACCCCCTGAATAGTGACAGATCATTACAAAAGTCTATCAAATTAGTTGGCCAGATTCATTCTCCAGTGTAACATTCTGCTTATAATTGTGGCATATAGATCGACATGATCATCACCGCAAATTATAGGCGTTGTCCTTGACCATAACCGGAACCTCATGGAAACTTTAAAAGCTATCAGCGCTATATTTCCGCCTTCTAGTGTGGTAATGGGTTACTAAATAATATCTCATTACGTAAGCACCTGTAAATATTTAAATGTAACTCTCACATCCGAGTACATACGACAATATAATTGGTATCAAATAAAAGGTCAACCACCCCTCTTGGATATAGTAGCAACTTACCGGGTCTATGTCCTTCTGGGGTAAATATATACGCCATAGAATACAAATTTTGTTACTTTTCACACAAAAGTCAGGGTCCATTTGACCACCTAAATATTGACCGATCTTTATCAAAACAGGCGTGCTTATTCTTTGCCCCGATTCACTTCTCCATGTAAAATTTCGCGATGTTCGGACCTCTGGAGCGACCAGAAAACCCGACAAAAATTAAGTATTTGGTCCATTTCATCCCCTATATATTAACCGATCTTTACCAAAAACAATAGGGATCTTCATTGGCCAGAACCCATCCTACATGCAAAATTTCATGAAGATTGGTCCATAACTGTGGCCTGTATCGTGTTTACAAATTATAATGGACAGACGGACGGACACACATGTCTAGATCGACTCAGCTAGTCGAGATATGACGATCGGTATACTTAAAGGTGGGTCAAGGACCAATATTTCGTTACAAACTTTTGGGGCTGCACAAAGCTATAATACCCTGACAAGATTGTTGTGTAGAGCACTGTTCACCAAACAGGCACCCGCGGGCGCTTTGGAAGAGTACCAATACAATCACAGTCCTGTGTTCGAACTCAACATTATTCTCGACATCGAACATGTCGTATGCTTTGCAATGCTTTAACATATACGATCTCTACCGAGAGAGCGAAAATTACTCTCCCAACGGATCTATGCGTGTGTCCAACACAAGCATAGCAGTTTGCATATGTATTGTTGGCTAACCCTGGTGTAGAGTATAAAAATATGTACCGAGAATGCTGTACATATTAATATTACAATATACACCATTCGCCACAGTGTACGTTTTTTTATGTTCCAGCTTTCACCACAGTGTGGTACAGGATTTTATGTATCTGTGCATATATTTGTAGCAGGCTAGAGGAAACGAGATAGGCAAATTAATAAAATGACGGACGTTTGAAAAAAGTTTTTTTTGGCCACCAACTATGTTAAAAAATAAGGAAGATATTCAACGATTGGATTTATTCTAGTTCATACGATAGCTATAGACTCACAGCTCATGATTTGAAAAACTAATGTACCATTATATGGGGCATATCCGCAAAAAGTGAACCAATACATTTTCAATACCAGACATACTAAGAGATGTAACAATATATGTTCTCAATTTCAAACTTCTATCTACAATATTCCAAGCTCTATTGTGATTTCAATTGACAGACATTATCTCTCAATGTTGTGTATTAATTTAATTGTTGATACAATTCAATTATCTCGTAAAATTACATATGTAATTTGTCAAAATTTTTATTCCATTCGTGTGATTAAATTTCCTATGAAATCATTTGCTATTGGTGATGACGGGACACATTAATCTACATGGCAATAGCATATTCGTGTATGCACGCATATATTTAAGTATGTACCATATCACCACTTGTTTATTGCCACATATAATGCGAATGCATATATTTTATTTTATACTATTCAACATAGCACATGACAGCGTAATAATGAGGATGCAAATATTTCTTATTTGTTTGAATTATTCATTTATTTATGTTAATCAAATGTTCAGATCAAATGTGAGCAATCGTTTCCAGTGATGAAACGGAAAATTAAAATGGTTCATATTTATTTACATAATTTCATTGCAATAAAAAATTATCATTATCTGGTAATCAATTTCGTGATTTCAAAAGTAAAGTAAAGACAAAACTCGGTACTTTTTACAGTTTTTCTTTGACAAGGCGAAAATGCAAGCCAAGCGGCTAAAATTGTGAATGATTCGTAGATTCCGTTCCTGAATTTTTGATTTTAAAGACGCACCTCGCACATGTAGGCCCGTCGTCGAAAATGTCGATAAAATTTGAGAAATGATCGAAGTTGACCGGTACGTCAGCAGTCGTAACATCACCCAGGAGCTGAAACTGTTTTTAACCATTTACACAAAAAAATGGATTTCTTTTCCCCAAACTTATATATAAAACGCTGTACCAAGGTGTGGTGTAGGGTTTTACGCCTTCCTAGAATGCGATTTTCAGTACCATGGTGCGTATAATTTACACATTAATAACTATTACAATATACATCATTCGCCACAGTGCACGTTTTTACGTTCCCGCCTACATAATAATTATACCCCTCATCACACTGTGGTATAGGGCATTATGTCTTTGGGTATATGTTTGTAACAGGCAAAAGGAAACGAGATAGGCACATGGTTCCTTTTGAGAATATGCACCTTTTGGTTTGATTTATACATGTCCGTCTATCTGTCCGTTGTCTGTCAATGCATTATTGTGAACAACGTACAGATCACATTTTTGATCCGATTTAGATGAGATTTGGAACAGCTCACTTATTTGGACCAAAGACGTTCCCTATTAACAATGGAGCAAATCGATTCAGATGTACATATAGCTACCATATATATTTTCGTTCGATATCATGTAAATGGTGCACCAAACTCCCAATATTTGTAAAATTAAGAACATCGCACTGAATTAGGTCCATATTAATACGAAGTTTTGTGGAAATCGGTTCAGATTTAGATATAGTTCCCATATATAGTTTCGTCCGATTTTTGGTAAATGGTGCACCAAACTCCAAAGGATTGTCCGATTGATACAAAATTTTGCACAGTGTATTGAATTAGGTCAATATTTATGAATACGAAGTTTTATAAAAATCGGTTATGATTAAGATATAGCTCCCATATATAGCCTCGTCCGATTTTATGGAAATAGTGCACCAAACCCCATATAATTTTCCGATTGAGACGTAATTTTGCACAACGTTCTTAATTAAGTTTTATATATAGCTCCCATATATATTTTCTTCCGATTTTATTTAAATGGTGCACCGAAGAGCGTCTGTTTATTTGATTTACACGTAATTTGGCAGGTGTGAGTTAAGAGTGATGTGTATTAAATTTTGAAAAACTCGGTTCAGATTTAGATAAAACTCTCATATATATTTTCGTCTGATTTTATGTAAATGGTGCACCGAGGAGCTGACCTCTGTTCCATATACACGAGTTATAATTGTGGACACCGCACAGAGCTGCAGCGTACCAAATGGTATATGCCACGGTTGCTCAATTAGGGCCCCACAGATTTTGTCTGTTTGTGGTAATCACTCTAGCCTCTAAACGAATAGATATAGATCTCCAAAATGTTGCATGTAGTTGCCTTTTGTCTGCAGGCAGGTCAAGTTCTAAGAAGAGCTATATCGGTCTACATTTAGGCCTTAACCCTCCGATTTTCTGTATTTAAGGACTTTTGAGTGCAGTTTTCAACCGAATTCGCTGAAATTTAGTACATTGTGTTCTTACTGGGAACCAAATTTCTTTACTTAAAATTATAAACATAGGACATTTGATTATGCTAACCACCCTATAACGGTTCTTCCAATATTCAGTATTTAGCGTTTTTTGAGAGCTGCTTTCAACCGAATTCGATGTAATTTGGCATATTGCGTCCTTATTGGATATCAAATCTCTCCACTAAAAATTATATATAGGTCCACTTTTTCGGGTAGCACCCATATAACAGTACCACCGAATTTTCGGTGTTTTGAGAGTTTTAAGCGGGGATTTCAACCGAATTTGCTGTATTTTGGTAACAAATCTCCTTCCAAAAAATTATTAATATTCGCCCCCTTTTAAGGGTAATCCCCTTAATATAATTATGTCCATCGACTTTTGGTATTTGAAGTATTTAGCGTGAAAGAAGGCATTTTGATACAAAACGAAAATGTTAGGTTCGAAATCCAAATGTTCTGTAATTTCTACACATTGCAATTTCTACACATTAGAAATTGCCTCCAGGGACATACATATGCATACATATAGATGATACGTTGGAGATATCCTCATAAAATGTTGCAGTATAAATGGCTGTATTTTGAGGATTTTTTACACATGTTCCATTCTACCATGCGTTGTCAATATCGGTCCACATTTTGAGGTTTTGCAATTTCATAAAAAAAAATCTCCATTAAAATTTGCTGAAATTTGTACTTGGTGTACATTAAAAAATCGTTTGGTTCGATTGTTGGTATGGTCACTATATTTTCATTTCAAGTAACCATCAGTGTTTCTATGATGGAGGTGGTCCAATGTTCGGCCTGGCTGAATATAACACATTTTGCACTTGTTCTTATTTTCTTTTTCTAAATATTTAATCCAAAATATGTCACATTAGTTCTCGTATTTGTATTGTAGTTATATTTTTCCCAAACTTTGGATTACAAATACATATTCAATCCTGAAGCTAATTCCCAAAATTGTATTAGAAATTTATATTTTCTATGTTCGTATTTTGCATTCGATACATTTTTATTTTTGTCTACCGCCTGTGGTCATATTTCCTTGAGGCTATCATACATATATTTTTTCCGTTTTTTACATTGTTTTCTGAAGGCTATAGTAATCCTTTCTATAGTAATCCTTTCTTTTATTATCGATTTTTCGAATATTTACTGGTGTTTTTGTGGTTTTGTCAATGAACATTTTATATTTATTTTTGACGTGTTGCGGCAAAGAGTTGATTTGTTTTGGTGTGAACAAATGTTTGAACTTAACATTCATGAAATGTTATAAATTTGTTTAGACAGAAAAGTTACGTGCTTTAAAAACACGTACTATAGCCAAACCGAATACTTTTTAGGAATGCAAAATATACGATGACTAGCAAACGGCCGTAACTTCCTTTAATTTATAAAATTCCCACGTACCAAATTGGCTTCAATTCACAACCAACTCATAAATAAACCACTAAAGAAATAATTCAATTCGGTCTGAATAGAGTATTTGATACCCTTCATACAGAGATATTCATATGTCCAATATCCTGTCGATTGAAGAGGAACATAATAATTAGAGGACCATTAACATGGAATCGGATGAAATGAAATATGTGATCTACACAGATGTATGTATACGAACCGATATACATGTCATTCTGAAATCTATGCAAAATTATATATCAAACGGGAAGACTTAGGGTCTATGGTGTAGCACTTGCCTAAAACGAATAAAACCAGTAAGGAAAGTAGTAAAGTCGGACGTGACCGACTATATGCTACCCTTCACCACTTTGGGTATATTCAACAGATGAATCCCAACAAACGTCACATTTTTACAGGACCAGTAAAATGAAATTGTCATGTCATTCTGCAACCTTTACTAAATTTTTCATTTGGTCATATATAGAAGCTATATCTAAATCTAAACCGATTTCAGGAAAATTAAGACACACCTATACATCGAAAGATGTATAGGATCTTTGGTGCACCATTTACCTTAAATCGGACGAAAATATATATGGTAGCTATACCTAAATCTGAACCGATTTTCAGGAAACTTAACACACATCATTCTAGACCTAATTCATTACGCTATGCCTTTCTACACCATTTATATTAAATCGGACGAAAATATATATGGGAGCTATATCCAAATCTGAACCGATTTTCTGGAAACTTAACACACATCATTCTAGTCCTAATTCATTACGCTGTGCCAAATTTCGTGCAAATCGAAAGATATATAGGGACATTGGTACCCCATTTGCATTAAATCGGACGAAAATATATATGGAGCTATATCTATATCTGAACCGATTTTCAGGAAACTTAACACACATCATTCTAGACCTAATTCATTACGCTGTGCCAAATTTCGTGCAAATCGATTGATATATAGAAGCATTGGTACACCATACATAGTATGGTAGCTATATCTAAATCTGGACCGATTTTCAAGAAACTTAACACACATCATTCTAGACCTAATTCATTACGCTGTGTTAAATTTCGTGCAAATCGAAAGATATATTGGAATTTGGTACACCATTTATATTAAATCGGACGAAAATATATATGGGAGCTATATCTAAATCTGGACCGATTTTCAAGAAACTCAACACACATCATTCTAGACCTAATTCATTACGCTGTGCCAAATTTCGTGCAAATCGAAAGATATATAGGGACATTGGTACCCCATTTACATTAAATCGGACGAAAATATATATGGAGCTATATCTAAATCTGGACCGATTTTCAGGAAACTTAACACACATTACTCTAGACCTAATTCAGTACACTGAGCCAAATTTCGAGCAAATCGACACATAGTTAGGGACTTTGGTACACCATTTATAATTTCAATAGGGTTCGTCCTTGGGCCAAATAAGTGGCCTATGCCAAATTTCATCCAATTCGGATCATAAATGCGACCTGTACTTTGTTTACAATTTAACATGGACAGACAGACGGACGGTCGGACATGCATAAATCGACTTAAAAAGTCGATTTACCACAGTGTGGTAAAGGGTATCTAATATATAAAAGAGCTTAGTGTTAAGTGAGTGAGTGAGTGACTGACAGATCATCGCCCAGACGAAACGGCTAAAGCTAGAAGCTTGAAATTTTGAGTGTGAGTTGTTGTTGGCGTGTAGGCGTGAGATAAGGCTGGGTTTTTGGTAATTCAAACTAGAAGGGTACGAAAAGTACTAAAGTGTACTACATATGGTACCCTTTGTATTAGGCGAACGGGAAAAGCTAGAATTCTGAAATTTGGAATGTGGGTCACTGATGGAAAGTTAGAAAGCTGTACAAAAGGGTTTTTGGAAATTCGACTTATAAATGTAGTAAAAGTGCTAAAAATTGCTAAATTCAGTTCTAATTGTATATATTTTGAACATATTGAACCTATATAGCTAGAATATTGAAATTTTATATGGAATACAGGTTGGGAAGTGGTGTTGATGTATGGAAATGCTTAAAGAAATTCGTACTTATGAGTATAAAAAGTACAAAATGGTACTAAATTTGGTACTATTTGCATTTAGTTGAGTGTATAGAGATGGAATCCGGCAAATCGGAATCAGGACTACTACTGGAGCACAAGATTGAAGCAGCTTTAAAAAATCGTACTTATGTGTACGAAAAGTACTAAATAGTACTAAATTTGGTGCAAGTTGGGTTTAGTTGAACAGATAGAGCTGGAGTCTTCAAATTGTGAAAAAATTAATGTTGAATGTAGGATTGAGGTAGTTACTTATTGGTACGAAAAGTACTATATGGTACCAAATTTAGTACAATTTGGATTTTGCTTAAACGAATGTGCTTAAACCTTAAAATTTGGAATTCGGATTACTGTTGAAGATTGAGCAATAGAGACATCTTTGGAAATTCGTATTTGTGTGTACGAAAAGTACTAAACGGCACTAGATTTGGTACAATTAGGATTTGGGTGAACGGAGAGAGCTGGAAACCTAAAATTTGGAATAATGGTTGCTGTTGGAATATAGAATTGAGATATGGAAGTATAGTACTTATGTGTACTAAATGGTACTATATTTGGTACAACTTGATTATTTGAGAACGGATAGAGCTGGACTCCAGAATTTTGGAATTAAAATTACTGTTGGAGTGTAGGATTGACATATGTTTGGAAATTTTTAATTATAGAAACAAAAAGTACTAAATGATAAAGGCTGATATTCTGAAATTTTTAATTAATATTACAGTTGGAGTGCAGAATTGAGATATGTCGGTAGTTTTGAAAATTCGTCAGCATGTGTACTAAATGGTACAACATTTGGTACAATTTTGATTAGAGTTAACGGATAGAGATGGTAAATGAAAATTACAGAATTAAGGAAGTATTGGAATTTCGTACTTATTGACACTCAATGGTACTAAATATGGTACAATTCGTTTTGTTTGAACGGGAATACTAAAATTTGGAATAAAAATTAAGGTTGGAGTGTAGGATGAGACATGGAGGTAGTTTTAAAAATGCATAACTATCTACATATATAAAAGGGTTATATAT
>NW_026875610.1:0-17535 GCF_032173495.1 Musca vetustissima | reverse complement strand
ATTAAGTCGAGAATGATGTGTGCTAAGTTTCATGAAAATCGGTTCAGATTTAGATATAGGTCCCATATATAGTTTCGTCCCATTTAATGTAATTGGTGGTAAATGGTGCACCAAAGTCTCTGAAAATCATTCGATTTGCACGAAATTTGGCATAGCTTTCTGAAATGCGTCTATAATTATGTGTGCTAAATTCCGTAAAAATCGGTTCAGATTTAGATATAGCTCCCTTATATAGTTTCGCTCGATTTTAGGTAATTGGTCCACAAAAGTCCCTATATATCTTTCGATTTGCACGAAATTTGTCATAACGTACTGAATTAAGTCTAGAATTACGTGTGCTAAGTTTCATGAAAATCGGTTCCGATTTAGATATAGCTCCCATATATATTTTCAACCAATTTTAGGTAAATGGTGTACCAAAGTCCCTATATATACTTCGATTTGCACGAAATTTGGCATGGCTAAATTAAGTCTAGAATGACGTGTGCTAAATTTCGTGAATATCGGTTCCGATTTAGATATAGCTCCCATATATATTTTCATTCGATTTAATGTAAATGGTGCACTAAAGTCTCTGAAAATCATTCGATTTGCACGAATTTTGTCATAGCGTACTGAATTAAGTGTAGAATGATGTGTGTTAGATTTCGGGAAAATCGGTTCAAATTTAGGTATAGCTCCCATATATATTTTCATCCGATTTTAGATAAATGGTGCACCAAAGGCCCTCTATATCTTTCGATTTGCACGAAATTTGGTATAGGGTACTGAATTAAGTCTTGGAAGATGTGTGTTAGGATACATATGTAGAATATACCCAGTGGTGGTGAAGGGTATTAAATAGTCCGCCCAGTTCGACTGTTTTCCTTACTGGTGCATTTTATAAATAATTTTTTTAGGTACCCATAGAGGGCATTTGTAATAATTTTCTTAGTGACCTATAGAGGGCGTAGATTTTTTTAAATAATTTTCAGAGCCCTATAGAGGTATGGAATAGTCGGTCCAGTCCGACTTTACTGCTTTCCTTACTGGGGGATTTTATAAATATTTTTTTAGGGACCCATAGAGGCCATTATTCAAAAATTTTCTTAGTGTCCTAAAGAGGGCGTAGAATAGATTTTTTGAAACAATTATTTCAATGACCTTTTTTCTTCAAATTCATTATTTTTTTTCTAAATTAACGATTTTTTCTCGTAGAAATAATAAAGAGCGGTCTTTTAAATTGACCTAAAAGTATGCTTTAATTTTCAATTAAAATAGAATGCAGAAAATAATTAATATTTTAAAGCATACTTTTAGGATTCCCCTATTCTTATATCTGTCAAATTTTTATATAATACACATGTTCTAATTTGGGTTCAGTGAATCCCACCTCCCCCTATTCGGCTTAAATACCCCCCTTTTTCAGAATTTGAATCTTTCATATCCGTTCGCAGATACCAACCAAAGTAGTTGTTCGGCTGATGTCTTTTTTTTCAACTTGTTGCCTATAGAAAAAAAATTATCGCATCAACTGTCCTCCCATTTGATAATGTGTGTGTGAACAACAAACAACAACAAAAACAATGAAAATAAAACCAACTATGAAGCATGTGACATACTTTTAGGGATATGTCATATATTTTGTTTTTTTGTTAACATACTTTGTGGGATGAGAAGAAAAAAAATCCACTCCAAAAAAACCAAAAAAAAAAAAAAAAAAAAAAAAAAATAGGAGGAAAAAAATTCCGCTAGCCTACACGGAACATCAACTATAATTTAAAGTGACGTGGAGAAATTAAATACAACAACAACAAAATCATATGGAAAAAGAAATAAAAATAACTAGGCCGTTGAAAAAATTATTCAATAAATCCAGGCCCTATATAGGCCTCAAAAAATTATTTAAAAAATCCACGACTTATTTCAGACCTTGAAAAAATTATTATAGAAATCCACATCATCTTGAAAAAAAATATTTAAAAAAATCCACGCCAACAAAAATTATTTAAACGACCAGAAAATCAGACAAAAATAAAGTTTTTGGTCCATTTCAACCCCTAAATATTAACTGATCTTTAGCATAGGGGTCTTCATTGTCCACAACCCATCGTGGTCCATAACTGTGGGCTGTATCGTGTTTACAAATTATAATGGACGAACGGACGGATACACATGTCTAGGTTGACGCAGCTAGTCGAGTTATGACGATCGGTATATTAAAAGGTGGGTCAGGACCAATATTTCGCGGCGCTCCACAAAGCTATAATACCCTGACAACATAGTTGTGTAAGGCTATAAAAATCCACGCCTTATATTGGTCGTTAAAAAAAAAAAAACTATTTAAAAAATCCAGGCTTTGTATAGATGCCTGAAAAAAATTATTTAAAAATCCTCACCTTATGGGGTTAGGTTAGGTTGTCCAACGTGAGATGGACATACACGTAAGCCAAATGAGGCCTGTTGTGCGCTCTAGAAATGCGGAGAAATTTGGAATTGGTGAAAGCTTAGATTAAAAAGCATTTGGGTTTTGATTCCCCTATGAATCTAGGAGTTCCGTCTTTATACCCTTCACCACACTGTGGTACAGGGTATTATGTCTTTGTGCATATGTTTGTAACAGGCAAAAATAATCGAGATAGACCCATGGTTCCTTTTGAGAATATACACAGAATCACTTTCTAAGTCGATTTATGCATGTCCGTCCGTCCGTCTGTCTGTCCATGTTAAATTGTAAACAAAGTGCAGGTCGCATTTATGATCCGAATTGGATGAAATTTGGCATAGGTCACTTATTCGGCCCAAGGACGAACCCTATTGAAATTGGGAAAAATCGGTTCAGATTTAGATATAGCTCCCATATATATATTTAACCGATTTAATGTAAACGGTCCCTATATATCTTTCGATTTGCACGAAATTTTGTACAGCCTAATCATTTAGGTCAAGAATGATGTCTGCCAACTTTCGAGAAAATCGGTCCAGATTTAGATATAGCTCCCATATATAGTTTCGTCCGATTTCATGTAAATGGTGCCCCAAAGTCCCTATATATCTTATGATTTGCACGAAATTTGGCATAACGTACTGAATTAAGCCTAGAGTGATGTCTGCCAAGTTTCGAGAAAATCGGTTCAGATTTAGATATAGCTCCCATATATAGTTTCGTCCGATTTCATGTAAATGGTGCACCAAAGTCCCTATATATCTTTTGATTTGCACGAAATTTGGTACAGCCTAATCACTTAGGTCTAGAATGATGTCTGCCAAGTTTCGAGAAAATCGGTCCAGATTTAGATAGATATAGCCCTTTTTATTATAGATTGATTTTAAGTAATTGACGAGTAATTTCATGTTAATAGTCCTGTTTAATATACCCATAGTGGTGAAGGGTATCATATAGTCGGCCCCGTCCGACTTTACTACTTTCCTTACTGGTTTTTTTTGTGAACTCCTTCAGTCTTCTCCATTCACACCCCCTCACATCGGTTAGTCCGTGAAGAGTGTCATTTCCCAAGAATTGTTTCCGAAGGCGTAAAAATGCTGGGCAATGGCACAGGAAATGTTCCAGCGTATCACAGTCTTACACACACGCTCTGCACATGCTGATACCTTCGCATCCCGTCTGAAGGCACATCAGGCTAAGGTGTCCCGTTAGAATACCCGTCAGTCGGCTTATTTCTTATTAGATCGGCCAGGGTTGCCGTCTCGCTCCGATGGAGGTTAATCTGGATGACTTCTATCAATTGTCCTCCAGTAACCGGTTTTCTTGGGAGTCCGTGATGATCTCTCCTCGGCTCCCTCTTCTTTGTTGCTTCATTGAACACGTAGTGCGCCTTGGTCTTGGTTTTGGCCAGACTTGTCATTGAAGACCTGTCCAAGCCTAACACAAGGAGAGTCCCTTAATCTTTCTCCTCCCTATGGAAGACTTCCCACTTCTTTACATGCAGTGTCTTGTTTTGTAGGCTGACGACCTCGAGCATGCTCTGCCCAACCTCTGACAAAGACTGTAGCCTTTTGTAGTTGCTGAATGTCTTTCTTTCTCACCAGCTTGAGTTTTATTGTTCCATCTATGGGTCCAATGCTTGCCACTATCTTCTTCAGGGCTTCTATGCTATTTTGATGTTCAAATTCCAGAATTAGATAGTCCCCTATGAAAGCGCTGCTATCCAGTTTAATAGAGTCCCCTCCTTGTCGTAGGTGCTCCATGATCTTGCTGTTGACCGCATTTAGCACTTTCATATGGGTCTCCTTCTTTAGTTTACCGGACGTGTTATTCCCGTCGATCACTGCATAGCAAAGCTCGTTTCGATAGCGTTTCCTAGTAACCTTGGCATAAGACGGCGACTCCTTACCATCTGTTGCTGTCATCTTCCTCTTTTGCGGAAGATTCCGACTCAGCACTCGTCTTCGTGACATCAGACCCAGCATCGTTCTCGTGGCAGTCTCCTTTGACGTTGGTTTGACTTAGCTTTCTCTTACTATCAGTCGACGGGAAGCTTTTTTTCTTTTTGGCATTTTTGACAGTCTCCTGCTCATCCGGAGACTTTATCCTCTTCGCCGCTTCCGCAGAAGTGGAGTAAAGGTCAGGCTTATCTTTTTGAGCCTCTCTCTGCATCTCGCCCTTTTTGTTCATCCGGTTCATTCTGGCCAACTTCCATCTTTGTGCCAACTGCTTCTTCCTGGTTGTGAGTTTGGCGATGTCCTTACTCACCTCCTCTATCACCTTGTCAGCCACTTCTCTCTTCCGGCTCTCCAAGACGGTTATGTTTGTCTGATTATCATGATCAAACTCAGAGTTCGTAGTTGAGTTACCTCCTGTCTCTGAAGGCTGGGTCGAGATTGCTCTTCCCCTGTAGTTCCTGAACTCCGAGTTGGTGTTGTCCGAAGGCTGGGCAACACCAACGACCTTATATAGGTCGTTGAAAAAAATTATTAAAAAAATCCAAACCTTGTATAGATGCTTGAACAAATTAGGCCTCTTTCAAGACCATGAAAAATATTTTTTCTGTTAGAAAAAAAAAATTATTTTTTTCCTTTTAATTTATCTGCCAACATCAACACTCCTTGGAGTCCTTTAAAGTAGTTGTGTTTTGCTAATGATATCCCAGCAGGATAATTTCATATATATGAAGTATCATCGTATATTTACGTATATATATATGAGCTATAATATCCTGCGGCAAAAGATTAAAAGATTATTCTTAATGAAAATGAAAGTGTATTTAAACTTTGACCTTTTCAAGACAAAAAAAAAGACGTTCGGATCCTCTATTTACCATTTCACGCCCTTGTGAATGTTACAGCAAAAAAAAAAAAAAAAAAAACATTGAGGATGTTTTGTTTTACTTTTGTGAGTTGGGGTTAATGGAGCGGTTATTTTGAGGTTGGTTAACTGGCAAGTTTCGCCAACAGCTAACTAACTTCGGCAGCATACCCACCAAAGGACCATAAACCATATCAGCAGTAAAGAGGAAGAAAAAAAACAACCATAAAAGAGCTAACTGACAGAGGAAGTCAACCAACACATATGATGTTTATTGTGTGTGTGTGTGGGGCAACACAGTGGCAAACAAAAGTTGGGGAGATATTTTTTATACCCTCCACCACACTGTGGTACAGGGTATTATGTCTTTGTGCATATGTTTGTAACAGGCAAAAATAATCGAGATAGACTTATGGTTCCTTTTGAGAATATCACTTTCTGAGTCGATTTATTCATGTCCGTCCATCCGTTCGTCTGTCCATGTTAAATTGCAAACAAAGTACAGGTCGCATTTATGATCCGAATTGGATGAAATTTGGCACAGTTCATTTGTTTGACCCAAGGACGAACCCTATTGAAATTGGGAAAAAATCGGTTCAGATTTAGATATAGCTCACATATATATTTTCGTCCGATTTAAGGAAAATGGTATACCAAAGTCCCTATATATCTATCGATTTGCACGAAATTTGGCACAGCGTAATGAATAGGGTCTAGAATGATGTCTGCCAAGTTTCGTGAAAATTGGCTCAGATTTAGGTATAGCTCCCATATATATCTTCGTCCGATTAAAGGTAAATTGTGTACCAAAGTACCTATATATATTTCGATTTGTACGAAATTTGGCACAGCGTACTAAATTAAGTCTAGAATAATGTGTGCAAAGTTTCGTGAAAATCGGTTCAGATTTAGATATAGCTCCCATATATAGCTTCGTCCGATTTTAGGTAAATAGTCCACTAAAGTCCTTGAAAATCTTTTGACTTGCACGAAATTTGGCACAGCGTAATGAATAAGGTCTAGAATGATGTGTGCAAAGTTTCACGAAAATTGGCTCAGATTTAGATATATCTCCCATATATAGTTTCGGCAGATTTAAGGTAAATGGTGCACGAAGTCCCTATATATCTTTCGATTTGCACGAAATTTGGCACAGCGCAATGAATAAAGTCTAGAATGATGTGTGCAAAGTTTCGCGAAAATTGGTTCAGATTTAGATATGGCTCCCATATATATTTCCATCCGATTTTAGGTAAATAGTGCACCGAAGCTCCTTTATATCCTTTGATTTGCACGAAATTTAGCACAGCGTACTGAATTAAGTCTAGAATGATGTGTGCAAAGTTTCGTGAAAATCGGTTCAGATTTAGATACAGCTCCCATATATATTTTCATCCGATTTTATGTAAATGATGCACCAAAGTCCCTATATATCTTTCGATTTGCACGAAATTTGGCATAGAGTACTGAATTAGGTACAGAATGATGTGTGCAAAGTTTCGTGAAAATCGGTTCAGATTTAGATATAGCTCCCATATATATTTTCGTCCGATTTCATGTAAATGGTGTACCAAAGTCCCATATATCTTTCGATTTGCACGAATTTTGGTATAGGGTACTAAATTAAGTCTAGAATGATGTTGCTAAGCTTCGTGAAAAGATCCATAGCTAGGCTGATTGACACAACGTACTGATGTAATATAAATTAGTCTCTGGCAAGTTTCCCTGAAATCGGTTCAGATATGGATATATAATAAAGACGCGTCGTCTGTTAGGATACATATGTAGAATATACCCAAGGTGGTGAAGGGTATAATATAGTCGGACCAGTCCGACTTTACTACTTTCTCTACTGGTTTTTGGAAGGCTCTTCATTTTTGGTTTTTAAATTTTAAACAGTGGCAAACAAAAGTGGGAAGATATTTTTTAGAAAATAAAAAAAAAAATAGGGAAAAATATTTTTGTCTTAGAAATATTTATTTTTCATCGAAATCGAATCAAAAAAAAAAAAAAAATTGAAACAAATTTTCAACAGTGGCAGTCAAAAGTGGGGATTTTTTTTTTTAAATTTTTTGGATTGGATATAATTATTTCCATTCAGATGTACAGGATTTACTGCGAAATTATCTTCAACAATTTTTTATTTGAAAAATCCACATCCAAAATCCAATCAAAAAATATTTTGCAACAGTGGCAGTCAAAAGTGGAGAATTTTTTTTTTTGAAATTTTTTGGGATGTAGATAATTATTTTCCTTCAGATGTATAGGCTTTACTTCGAAATATTCTTCAGAACATTTTTTAAGAAAATTCAAGTTGAAAAATTTGTGAACAGTGACAAACGAAAGTGGGGAGATTTTTTTTAATTTTTTTTTTTTTTGGAAATTAAAATATTTGTTTTTACTTCTGAACAATTTATTTTACTTCGAAATAACCTTAAACATGTTTTTAATATATTTTTTTTTGCTGAAAAATTTTACCCTTTACTGTATATTTCCCTTTACTCTTTATCATGCCACTTCCAGTCGCTTTGTGTGTGTGAGAATGTTTCATATCCCGCACGAAACAAAATATTAATCATAACAAAAACTTAACTCCATTGACAATCATAAATATTCGTTTGCAGTTTCCACTTTTCCAAATGGTTCGGAAAAATTGTGGCAGGCAGCTGGAACTAGATTTTTGGAAATATTGACATGGTTGCGAATTTGTTTTCAAATTTATATCCTAATTTAATTTCATAACATTTGGCCAACTATCCCAGGCACTCCTAAAATTTCCCAAGCAAAAAACCATAATTTCAAGGTGCTCCCTAAAAGTCGGCAACACAACACACACTTTGCAAATGAATGAAACAGACGTACCGAAGCAACCGACAAAAATGAAACCCCATCATCTCAAGATCACCGATGCGTGATGGTGTGAAACAAAGTAATTTATATATTTTTTGTTGAGAAATAAAACAGATGGCAGTCACAGAAACAGAAAAAACGAAAGAAAACTAAAATATACATCATTGTAAAGCATACTTTTAGGAGTCTAGCAGTTATGTAAATTTCTTGCACAAGTATTTCGTAAATGCTGGGTCTAATAAAAATCGTATGCATCATTAAATATGAAATGTGGTGGGATATAATTAGATTTAAGTAATTTGTTTTGGGGAGGACATTAATTTTTTGTGTTGCATACTTTTGGGAGACTCATGTAAATTGAAAAAAAAATACATTTTTTTCAACGTAAAAAATCCACGACCTTTACAGGTCTCGAAAAAATATTTTTAAACCAGTGAGCGGAGCAGTATAGTCGGACGGGGCCGACCATACGATACCCTACACAACTACCACGGAAATCTAACTATCTGCGGATTTTTATTCCGAATATAGGCAATATTTCGTAATAGTTGCACACTCTTGCCCGATTAGAAGTCAAAAGCACCTCTTCCTTACACTGACATATTTTCCGGATATTCCCAATATTCAGTACAGCCCTTCTAAACACTTGTCCAGATTCCATTCACAGTGGGTTCTGTTGTGACGTGGTCTATAGATCGAATCGAAAAAACACAAAAAATTAAATTTTCGGTCCACTCCATCCCAATATTATTATCAGCTCATCACCGAAAATTATAGTCGTTGTCCTTGACCATACCTGGATCCTCATGGAAAATTTTAAAGCGATCAGCGCCATATTCCAGCCTTCTAGTGTGGTGATGGGTTACTAAATAATATATTAATACGTAAGCACCTTTTCATATTTAAGTGTAACTCCCACATCCGAATACATACGACAATATAATTGGTATCAATTTAAAGGTCAACCACTCCTCTTGGATATAAAATAAACATTTCGGGTACAGGTCCTTCAGGGGTAAATATATACGCTGTAGAATAAAAATTTTGTCATTTTTCACACAAAAGTCAGGGTCCATTTGACCCGCTAAATATTGGCCGATCTTTATCAAAACATGCATGCTTATTCTCTGGCCCGATCCCCTTCTCCATGCAAAAATTCGCGGTGTTTGGGCCATAATTGCGGCCTCTGGAGCGACCGGAAAAACCGACAAAAATAAAGTTTTTGGTCCATTTCATCCCCTAAATATTAACCGATCTTTTCCAAAAACAATAGGGGTCTTCATTGGCCAGAACCCATCCTGCATGCAAAATTTCGTGAAGATTGGTCCATAACTGTGGCCTGTATCGTGTTTACAAATTATAATGGACAGACGGACGGACGGACGGACACACATGTCTAGATCGACTCAGCTAGTCGAGATATGACGATCGGTATACTTAAAGGTGGGTCTAGGACCAATATTTCGCGGCGTTACAAACTCTTGGGGCTGCACAAAGCTATAATACCCTGACAACATAGTTGTGTAGGGTATAAAAATCTACGCCTTATATAGGCCTCAAAAGAAAATATTTTTAAAAAATTCACGCCTTAATAATTTTAGAGCATACTTTTAGGAGAATTTTTTTAGGATGTAAATTTCTTGCACAAGAATTCCGTAAGTGGTGTTTAATAAAAATCGTATGCATCATTAAACATGAAATGTGGTGTCATATAATTAAATTTAAGTAATTTGTTTTGGGGAGAAAATTATTTTTTTTGTGTTGCATACTTTTGGGAGACGCGTGTAAGTTAAAAATAAATTAATTTAAAATTTCAATAAAAAAAACTTTTTTCACAGCATACTTTTCGGGAGCCTTATATAGGCCTCGAAAAATTGTTTTTAAAAAATCCACGCCTTATATTGACCTCGATATTTTTTTTAATCTACGCCTTATATTGACCTCGAAAAAAATATTTTTAAAAAATCCACGCCTCGAAAAAATATTTTTAAAAAATCCACGCCTGGAAAAAATATTTTTAAAAAATCCACGCCTCGAAAAAATATTTTCAAAAAATCCACGCCTGGAAAAAATATTTGTAAAAAATCCACGCCTCGAAAAAATATTTTTAAAAAATTCACGCCTTATTAAGGCCTCGATTTTTTTAAATCCACGCCTTATAAAGGCCTCGAAAAAATATGTTTTAAAGATCCACATCTTATACCTTGCATAACCTATTAAAAACACATTATTAACTTTGGTTTCTCGTGTCGTATAAGTAAAGACAGTACTAATACGCATTAATGTCCATTTAGGTTCTTTAAAAATCCACGCTCTATATTTAGGCTCCTCAATATATTCTATAAACGATCTAAGCCTTGTGGAAGTGCCTGGATAAATATTATTTTAAAAATTCACGCTTTATTTAAGTCTCTGAAAAATACACGCCTTATATAGGCCTAGAAACTTACTTACTTAGCTGGCTTGTGACAGAACTTTCGTTCCATAAGCCGAGCTTAAAAAAAGATTTCCATGCGCGTCAGTCTTTTGCGCAGTTTTTCCAATTTGAAAGACCATTTTCGACAATGTTGTCTTCAACTTGATCTTTCCATCGTATTGTTGGCCTTCCCTTCTGCGTGAACCATCAGCTGGTTCGCTTTTATATGCCTTCTGGGCTGGGGCATCTTCATCCAGTCTCACAACATGACCTAGCCAACGTAGTCGCTGTAGCTCAATACGTCTAACAAATGTCCGAGAATACCTATTACAACTCATGGTTCATTCGACGGCGATATTCACCGTCAACGCAGATCGGCCCATAGATTTTTCGGAGAATTTTTCTCTCAAACACTCCAAGAGCTGCCTCATCTACTTGCGCAAGTACCCATGCTTCAGATCCATATAACAGCACGGCGGGCAGTATCAGCGTTTTGTAAAGTGTGAGTTTGATCTGGCGGGAGGTGGCCTTGTTTCTAAACAGCTTACTTAGACCATAGTAGCATGGGTTGGCCATCACAATCCTTCTCCGAATTTCAAAACTAAATTAAACTAAATTTAGTTTTCAAGCTCCACAGTTGGTCCGAGTCTATTGGACGTCTTGAGCGTTGATACTATCAGCTTGGTCTTCTCGCCGTTTTCTGACAGACTAACTTTGGCAGACTCCTTCTCAATTTGTTCAAAGGTGGCTGTTACCGCTCGCAATGTTCGATCATCTGCGAGTAACATGTGTTGTTTGGTGTACAGAGTGCCATTTCTGTTCACTTTTGCCTCTCGTATGATCTTTTCCAGCAGGATGTTAAAAAGGTCACACGACAAACTATCACCTTGTATGAATCCTCGTTCGGTATTAAAGGGCTCCGAGAGGTCCTTTCCGACTTTAACTGCTGATCTTGTGTCTGTTAAAGTTATCCTGCATAGCCGAATTAATTTTGCAGGAATGCCAAACGCAGACATGCCTTCATACACCTCTGAACGAATAGGGCTGTCGAATAGGTGGAATGTGTCTATGTGTTTTTTGTGAGTTTTTTTTCAGGATTTGGCCTAGAGTGAAAATCCAGTCAATGGTGGATTTGCCAGGTCTGAAACCACATTGGTGTGAATTTTTGATTTTTTTGTCATTGACCATTGGCTTCAGTCATTCACACAGCACACTGGAAAACACTTTATATGCGATGTGAAGAAGGCTAATTCCTCTGTAGTTGGCACATATCGTCTTGTCTCCTTTTCTGTGCACGGGACACAGGATGTTGAGGTTCCAATCATTGGGCATGCATTCCTTTAGCCAAATTGTACTAATCAGCTGGTGCATGCTCCTGACCAGCATGACCACCAGTCTTGAACACTTCGGCTGGTCGTCGGCCCGTCGGCTCCTGCTGCTTTGTTGTTCTTGAGCCGCTTGATTGCTCTATACCATCACATCTTATTGGTTCTGGGGTATCCCCTTCTTCACCGCTACTATTTGATGCCAGAAGTTTTTCAAAATGCTCCTTCTAGATCCTCAACACGTTGTCTGTATCTGTCACCAGGTTTCCTTCTTTATCTCTACAGGAGGATGTGCATGTACCAAAATCTTCGGTTTGGTGTTTTTTCTAGTTGGTAAAATTTCGGGACTTTATTCTGATTCCTGTACATCTCGATTTGCTTACGCTCGCGTTTTTCTTGTTCTTTCTTCTTTTTTTCTGAAAATACGATTTCACGATTTCTCCCGATAATTCTCCATTGCACTGCGTGTTGCTACTGTCTGCAGGGTTGCCCAATACACTGCGTTTTCATATCAGTACCATGGATTTCTTGATAGTGGTTTTTGGTGGTGGTGTTTCAAAGATATTTTCTCTTCCGATTTCTGCATTAAAATCTCCTAGCAGATTTTAATGTTATGGCCAGGGCAGCGATCATATGATGTTTCTAGGCGCTCTAAAATATGTCTTTGGTCTGCTCATCCTTGTCTTCGGTCGGAGCATGGGCGCAAATAAGACTGGAGCGATTCTGGAGACGAGGTCTTTTATTCTCCTGTTGACCATGGCAGCTAAAATACAGGGCGCAATCGTCTGATTTACTTACGCCTGTCCCTTTCCATCACATTTCCTGTAAGGCAATAATATCGGCTTTGTACTTCTTGAGTGCATCCGACAAAGTGAGAACTGTGCGAGAAATCCACGCTTTATATAGGCCTCGAAACATTTTAAAACCAAGCCTTATATAGACCTCGAAAAAAATATTTCTAAAAAATCCACACCTTATCAAGGCTTCAAAAACATATTCTTAAAAAAATCCACAGTCCTTTCTTTAGATAAATTTTGAACAATTTACATTTGAAACTCTAAATCCACTATAACGTATAAGTACTGTCACTACTCATACGCCACCCATGGCCTATAAGCAAATTTGTTTTGTGTGTTCGGATCTCTGTTCCTCGTGACAAATACAATTACTGGCTAAATTGAGATGTCAAATTTCAGTTATACTTTCTAAAAATCGTATAGCACACCAATATATCCGATACTTGTATTAAACACTGCATAGTTTGTACTTAATAAATAAATGTTAATTTTTTAGACTTACTTTGCAATAATGTGTCTCTCTTCATTGCCCCAAAATTAATTACTTCTTTAAAGACTTTATCGTTTGCCAAAATAATAATGAATAATGACTAAAGTCTCTCGCCACACAACGGGACACGTGTGCCAAAAAATAATTTATTCTTACTGCTTGAGAAACTCAGTCACTCACCCACCTAACCTCACCTGCCCTGCAATTGAAATTCAAATTTATTATGACAAAAATAAGTTGTGATGACCCATGAAAAAATATTCTTTAAAAAATCCACGCCTTGTGATGACCCATGAAAAAATATTCTTTAAAAAATCCACGCCTTGTGATGACCCATGAAAAAATATTCTTTAAAAAATCCACGCCTTGTGATGACCCATGAAAAAATATTCTTTAAAAAATCCACGCCTTGTGATGACCCATGAAAAAATATTCTTTAAAAAATCCACGCCTTGTGATGACCCATGAAAAAATATTCTTTAAAAAATCCACGCCTTGTGATGACCCATGAAAAAATATTCTTTAAAAAATCCACGCCTTGTGATGACCCATGAAAAAATATTCTTTAAAAAATCCACGCCTTGTGATGACCAATGAAAAATATTATTTAAAAAATCCACGCCTTGTGATGACCCCTGAAAAATATTATTTAAAAAATCCACGCCTTGTGATGACCCCTGAAAAATATTCTTTAAAAAATCCACGCCTTGTGATGACCCATGAAAAAATATTCTTTAAAAAATCCACGCCTTGTGATGACCCATGAAAAAATATTCTTTAAAAAATCCACGCCTTGTGATGACCCATGAAAAAATATTCTTTAAAAAATCCACGCCTTGTGATGACCCATGAAAAAATATTCTTTAAAAAATCCACGCCTTGTGATGACCCATGAAAAAATATTCTTTAAAAAATCCACGCCTTGTGATGACCCATGAAAAAATATTCTTTAAAAAATCCACGCCTTGTGATGACCCATGAAAAAATATTCTTTAAAAAATCCACGCCTTGTGATGACCCATGAAAAAATATTCTTTAAAAAATCCACGCCTTGTGATGACCCATGAAAAAATATTCTTTAAAAAATCCACGCCTTGTGATGACCCATGAAAAAATATTCTTTAAAAAATCCACGCCTTGTGATGACCCATGAAAAAATATTCTTTAAAAAATCCACGCCTTGTGATGACCCATGAAAAAATATTCTTTAAAAAATCCACGCCTTGTGATGACCCATGAAAAAATATTCTTTAAAAAATCCACGCCTTGTGATGACCCATGAAAAAATATTCTTTAAAAAATCCACGCCTTGTGATGACCCATGAAAAAATATTCTTTAAAAAATCCACGCCTTGTGATGACCCATGAAAAAATATTCTTTTAATAAATCCAGGCCTCTATGGGCCCATGAAAAAATATTCTTTAATAAATCCACGCCTTCTATAGGCCCTTGAAAAAATATTCTTTAATAAATCCACGCCTTCTATGGGCCCATGAAAAAATATTCTTTAAAAAATCCACGCCTTCTATAGGCCCTTGAAAAAATATTCCTTTTATAAATCCACGCCTTCTATGGGCCCATGAAAAAATATTCTTTAAAAAATCCACGCCTTCTATAGGCCCTTGAAAAAATATTCCTTTTATAAATCCACGCCTTCTATGGGCCCATGAAAAAATATTCTTTAATAAATCCACGCCTTATATAGGTCCCTGAACAATATTCTTTAATAAATCCACGCCTCAGTTGGCCCTTGAAAAAATATTCTTTTATAAATCCACGCCTTCTATAGGCCTTTGGAAAAATATTCTTTTATAAATCCACGCCTTATATAGGTCCCTGAAAAATATTCTTTAATAAATCCACGCCTTCTATGGGCCCATGAAAAAATATTCTTTTATAAATCCACGCCTTCTATGGGCCCATGAAAAAATATTCTTTTATAAATCCACGCCTTCTATGGGCCCATGAAAAAATATTCTTTAAGAAATCCACACCTTGGTTAGAGCCTGAAAAAATATTCTTTAAGAAATCCACGCCTTCTATGGGCCCATGAAAAAATATTCTTTAAGAAATCCACGCCTTCTATGGGCCCATGAAAAAATATTCTTTAAGAAATCCACGCCTTCTACAGGCCCTTGAAAATATATTCTTTAAGAAATCCACGCCTTCTATAGGCCCTTGAAAATATATTCTTTAAGAAATCCACGCCTTCTATAGGCCCTTGAAAATATATTCTTTAAGAAATCCACGCCTTCTATAGGCCCTTGAAAATATATTCTTTTATAAATCCACGCCTTCTATAGGCCCTTGAAAATATATTCTTTAAGAAATCCACGCCTTCTATGGGCCCATGAAAAAATATTCTTTATAAATCCACGCCTTCTATGGGCCCATGAAAAAATATTCTTTTATAAATCCACGCCTTCTATGGGCCCATGAAAAAATATTCTTTTATAAATCCACGCCTTCTATGGGCCCATGAAAAAATATTCTTTAAGAAATCCACGCCTTCTATGGGCCCATGAAAAAATATTCTTTAATAAATCCACGCCTTCTATGGGCCCATGAACAAATATTCTTTTATAAATCCACGCCTTCTATGGGCCCATGAAAAAATATTCTTTAAGAAATCCACGCCTTCTATGGGCCCATGAAAAAATATTCTTTAAGAAATCCACGCCTTCTATGGGCCCATGAAAAAATATTCTTTAAGAAATCCACGCCTTCTATGGGCCCATGAAAAAATATTCTTTAAGAAATCCACGCCTTCTATGGGCCCATGAAAAAATATTCTTTAATAAATCCACGCCTTATATAGGTCTCTGAAAATATTCTTTTATAAATCCACGCCTTCTATAGACCCATGAAAAAAATATTCTTTAATAGATCCACGCCTTATATAGGTCCCGGAATGATTTTTTATGAAATCCACACCTTCTGTAGGCCACTGAAAAATATTATTAAAAAAAATCCAGGCCTCCAATATAGGCCTTTAAAAAAACTTTTTTTATTTAGTTTCAGTGACGTATAAGTAACGACAGTACTAATACGCTATCAGTACTATTAGTCCCGTGATTCCTTTTTTTTGAAATTCAGGCCTAGTTCAGATCTAAGAAAAAATATTCTTCTGAAAATCCAAGCCTTATATGGGCTAAAAAACATTCTTTAAAACATCCACGCCTTATATGGGCTTAACAAATCCAAAGCTTCTATAGGCTTTAAAAATGATCTGTTTTGGTCCTTAAAAATATTCTTAAGAAAATCCACTCCTCCTATAGGCTCATGAAAAATTATACTTAAAAAAATCCACGACTTGTGTAGGACCTTAAAATGTTCTTTAAACAAATCCATGCCTTGTATGGGTCCTAAACAAATTTTTCAATTGTAAAAATAATGATCCGCTAATTCTTCAGACTAATTCTTATGACGTATAAGTAACGACAATAATTATACGCCATCAGCATTTTTTATACTTCCCTTACATTGTGTTTTATCTGGACCTTGTGGATGCATTTAGAAATATTTAAGAAAAAAAAATCCAGGCTTTGCGAATGCTTGAAAAATATACTTTACGGAGGTCTAGGTCTTGTGGATGCTTTGAAAACTGTTTTCGAAAAGATATACCTCTATATTTCCTCAAAAAAAAATATTTTCTTAGCAATCTATGACTGTTTGGCTACTTAACGCATGTTTTAATCATAGATTAGCTCTTTTTTTAATTATATTTAAAAAATCCATTTTTATCTCTCCAAACCACCATAACGTATAAGTACCGACACTACTCATACGCCACCCATGACCCATAATTAATTTCTCACCTTTGCAGTACATATTTGTTATTTATTTTCTGTTCTCTGTCTCTAGGCCTTGTAAATGATTAAAAATATTTAAGAAAAAAATTTCAGGCCTTGTGGATGCCTAAAAAATATACTTTAAAGAGGTCTAGGTCTTGTGGATGCCTTGAAAAATATCTTCGAAATCATATACGCCTATGTGTCCTACCAAAAAAAAAAAGTTTTTTTTTCATGTAGGGCTGCCGGCTTTTTAAATTATTTTTAATATTAGCTCTTTGGAGAACGTTTTTTAATTACATTTAAAAAATACCACTTTTATCTCTCTCATATCTCTATAACGTATAAGTACCGACACTACTCATACGCCACCCATGACTTATAAATAATTTCTCACCTTTGCAGAGTACATATTTGTTATTTATTTTCTGATCTCTGTCTGTAGGCCTTGTGGATGCCTTCAAAAAAATATTTAAGAAAAAATTTCAGGCTTTGTGGATGCCTAAAAAATATACTTTAAAGAGGTCTAGGTCTTGCGGATGCCTTGAAAAATATCTTCGAAATCATATACGCCTATGTTGCCTCCCAAAAAATTATTTTTTTTTCCAATGTAGGGCTGC
>NW_026875609.1:0-17826 GCF_032173495.1 Musca vetustissima | reverse complement strand
GAAAGGTCTCGGAATGTACTTTCAGAATATATACACCTTATACCGAAAAACAAACTTTCGCCTAACGGACTTTCTCGATTTTCCTTGCAAGTCTCAGTGACAGTGGCGATTCTGTGTAGAAAACGCCATATAGCGCAAAAACTAAAATGGATGCAGTATTGATACCCACATCAATTGAAAGGTCTAGAAAGGTACTTTCAGAATATATACACCATATGCCGAAAAACAAACTTTCGCCTAACGGATTTTCTCGATTTTCCTTGCAAGTCTCAGTGACAGTGGGGACTCTGTGTAGAAAACGCCATATTGCGCAAAAACTAAAATGGATGCAGTATTGATACCCACATCAATTGAAAGGTCTCGAAATGTACTTTCAGAATATATACACCATATGCCGAAAAACAAACCTTCGCCTAACGGATTTTCTCGATTTTCCAGTGACAATGGGTAGTCTATGTTGTGGAAAAAAAGTGGAGACTCTGTGTAGAAAACGCCATATTGCGCAAAAACTAAAATGGACGCAGTATGGAGACCCACATCAATTGAAAGGTCTCGAAACGTACTTTCAGAATATATACACCTTATACCGAAAAACAAACTTTCGCCTAACGGATTTTCTCGATTTTCAGTGCAAGTCTCAGTGACAGTGGGGACTCTGTGTAGAAAACGCCATATTGCGCAAAAACTAAAATGGATGCAGTATGGAGACCCACATCAATTGAAAGGTCTCTAAATGTACTTTCAGAATATACACACCATATTCCGAAAAACAAACCTTCGCCTAACGGATTTTCTCGATTTTCATAAACAAGTGACAGTGGGGAAAAAAGTGGTAGAAAACGCCATATTGCGCAAAAACTAAAATGGATGCAGTATGGAGACGAAAGGTCTCGAAATGTACTTTCAGAATATATACACCCATAGGGTGTATATATTCTGAAAAACAAACTTTCGCCTAACGGATTTTCTCGATTTTCCTTGCAAGTCTCAGTGACAGTGGGGACTCTGTGTAGAAAACGCCATATTGCGCAAAAACTAAAATGGATGCAGTATTGAGACCCACATCAATTGCAAGGTCTCGAAATGTACTGTCAGAATATATACCCCCTATGCCGAAAAACAAACCTTCGCCTAACGGATTTTCTCGATTTTCCATTGCAAGTCTCAGTGACAGTGGGGACTCTGTGTAGAAAACGCCATATTGCGCAAAAACTAAAATGGATGCAGTATGGAGACCCACATCAATTGAAAGGTCTCGAAATGTACTTTCAGAATATATACACCCTATACCGAAAAACAAACTTTCGCCTAACGGATTTTCTCGATTTCCAGTGCAAGTCTCAGTGACAGTGGGGACTCTGTGTAGAAAACGCCATATTGCGCAAAAACTAAAATGGATGCAGTATTGATACCCACATCAATTGAAAGGTCTCGAAATGTACTTTCAGAATATAAACACCATATGCCAAAAAACAAACTTTCGCCAAACGGATTTTATCGATTTTCCGTGCAAGTCTCAGTGACAATGGGGACTCTGTGTAGAAAACGCCATATTCCGCAAAAACTAAAATGGATGCAGTATGGAGACCCACATCAATTGAAAGGTCTCGAAATGTACTTTCAAAATATATACACTCTATGCCGAAAAACAAACCTTCGCCTAACGGATTTTCTCGATTTTCATTGCAAGTCTCAGTGACAGTGGGGACTCTGGGTAGAAAACGCCATATTGCGCAAAAACTAAAATGGACGCAGTATGGAGACCCACATCAATTGAAAGGTCTCGAAACGTACTTTCAGAATATATACACCTTATACCGAAGAAAAAACTTTGCTAAACGGATTTTCTCGATTTTCCAGTGACAATGGGGAGTCTGTGTAGAAAACGCCATGTTGTGGAAAAAAGTGGGGACTCTGTGTAGAAAACGCCATATTGCGCAAAAACTAAAATGGATGCAGTATGGAGACCCACATCAATTGAAAGGTCTCAAAATGTACTTTCAGAATATATACACCATATGCCGAAAAACAAACCTTCGCCTAACGGATTTTCTCGATTTTCATTGCAAGTCTCAGTGACAGTGGGGACTCTGGGTAGAAAACGCCATATTGCGCAAAAACTAAAATGGATGCAGTATGGAGACCCACATCAATTGAAAGTAGAATGTACTTTCAGAATATATACACCTTATACCGAAAAACAAACTTTCGCCTAACGGATTTTCTCGATTTTCCAGTGACAATGGGGAGTCTGTGTAGAAAACGCCATGTTGTGGAAAAAAGTGGGGACTCTGTGTAGAAAACGTCATATTGCGCAAAAACTAAAATGGATGCAGTATTGATACGCACATCAATTGAAAGGTCTCGAAATGTACTTTCAGAATATACACACCATATGCCGGAAAACAAACCTTCGCCTAACGGATTTTCTCGATTTTGGTTGCAATTCTCAGTGACAGTGGGGACTCTGGGTAGAAAACGCCATATTGCGCAAAAACTAAAATGGATGCAGTATGGAGACCCACATCAATTGAAAGGTCTCGAAATGTACTTTCAGAATATATACACCTTATACCGAAAAACAAACTTTCGCTTAACGGATTTTGTCGATTTTCCATGCAAGTCTCAGTGACAGTGGGGACTCTGTGTAGAAAACGCCATATTGCGCAAAAACTAAAATGGATGCAGTATGGAGACCCACATCAATTGAAAGGTCTCAAAATGTACTGTCAGAATATACACACCATATTCCGAAAAACAAACCTTCGCCTAACGGATTTTCTCGATTTTCATTGCAAGTCTCAGTGACAGTGGGGACTCTGTGTAGAAAACGCCATATTGCGCAAAAACTAAAATGGATGCAGTATGGAGACCCACATCAATTGAAAGGTCTCGAAATGTACTTTCAGAATATATACACCCTATACCGAAAAACAAACTTTCGCCTAACGGATTTTCTCGATTTTCCTTGCAAGTCTCAGTGACAGTGGGGACTCTGTGTAGAAAACGCCATATTGCGCAAAAACTAAAATGGATGCAGTATTGATACGCACATCAATTGAAAGGTCTCGAAATGTACTTTCAGAATATACACACCATATGCCGGAAAACAAACCTTCGCCTAACGGATTTTCTCGATTTTGGTTGCGAGTCTCAGTGACAGTGGGGACTCTGGGTAGAAAACGCCATATTGCGCAAAAACTAAAATGGATGCAGTATTGATACGCACATCAATTGAAAGGTCTCGAAATGTACTTTCAGAATATACACACCATATGCCAAAAAACAAACTTTCGCCAAACGGATTTTATCGATTTTCCGTGCAAGTCTCAGTGACAATGGGGACTCTGTGTAGAAAACGCCATATTCCGCAAAAACTAAAATGGATGCAGTATGGAGACCCACATCAATTGAAAGGTCTCGAAATGTACTTTCAGAATATATACACCCTATGCCGAAAAACAAACCTTCGCCTAACGGATTTTCTCGATTTTCATTGCAAGTCTCAGTGACAGTGGGGACTCTGGGTAGAAAACGCCATATTGCGCAAAAACTAAAATGGACGCAGTATGGAGACCCACATCAATTGAAAGGTCTCGAAACGTACTTTCAGAATATATACACCTTATACCGAAAAAAAACTTTGCTAAACGGATTTTCTCGATTTTCCAGTGACAATGGGGAGTCTGTGTAGAAAACGCCATGTTGTGGAAAAAAGTGGGGACTCTGTGTAGAAAACGCCATATTGCGCAAAAACTAAAATGGATGCAGTATGGAGACCCACATCAATTGAAAGGTCTCAAAATGTACTGTCAGAATATATACACCCTATGCCGAAAAACAAACTTTCGCCTAACGGATTTTCTCGATTTTCCTTGCAAGTCTCAGTGACAGTGGGGACTCTGGGTAGAAAACGCCATATTGCGCAAAAACTAAAATGGATGCAGTATTGATACGCACATCAATTGAAAGGTCTCGAAATGTACTTTCAGAATATACACACCATATGCCAAAAAACAAACTTTCGCCAAACGGATTTTATCGATTTTCCGTGCAAGTCTCAGTGACGATGGGGACTCTGTGTAGAAAACGCCATATTCCGCAAAAACTAAAATGGATGCAGTATGGAGACCCACATCAATTGAAGGTCTCGAAATGTACTTTCAGAATATATACACCCTATGCCGAAAAACAAACTTTCGCCTAACGGATTTTGTCGATTTTCCGTGCAAGTCTCAGTGACAGTGGGGACTCTGTGTAGAAAACGCCATATTGCGCAAAAACTAAAATGGATGCAGTATGGAGACCCATATCAATTGAAAGGTCTCAAAATGAACTTTCAGAATATATACACCTTATACCGAAAAACAAACCTTCGCCTAACGGATTTTCTCGATTTTCATTGCAAGTCTCAGTGACAGTGGGGACTCTGGGTAGAAAACGCCATATTGCGCAAAAACTAAAATGGATGCAGTATGGAGACCCACATCAATTGAAAGGTCTCGAAACGTACTTTCAGAATATATACACCTTATACCGAAGAAAAAACTTTGCTAAACGGATTTTCTCGATTTTCCAGTGACAATGGGGAGTCTGTGTAGAAAACGCCATGTTGTGGAAAAAAGTGGGGACTCTGTGTAGAAAACGCCATATTGCGCAAAAACTAAAATGGATGCAGTATGGAGACCCACATCAATTGAAAGGTCTCAAAATGTACTGTCAGAATATACACACCATATTCCGAAAAACAAACCTTCGCCTAACGGATTTTCTCGATTTTCATTGCAAGTCTCAGTGACAGTGGGGACTCTGGGTAGAAAACGCCATATTGCGCAAAAACTAAAATGGATGCAGTATGGAGACCCACATCGATTGAAAGGTCTCGAAATGTACTTTCAGAATATATACACCTTATACCGAAAAACAAACTTTCGCCTAACGGACTTTCTCGATTTTCCTTGCAAGTCTCAGTGACAGTGGCGATTCTGTGTAGAAAACGCCATATTGCGCAAAAACTAAAATGGATGCAGTATTGATACCCACATCAATTGAAAGGTCTCGAAATGTACTTTCAGAATATATACACCCTATGCCGAAAAACAAACTTTCGCCTAACGGATTTTCTCGATTTTCCTTGCAAGTCTCAGTGACAGTGGGGACTCTGTGTAGAAAACGCCATATTGCGCAAAAACTAAAATGGATGCAGTATTGATACCCACATCAATTGAAAGGTCTCGAAATGTACTTTCAGAATATACACACCATATGCCGAAAAACAAACCTTCGCCTAACGGATTTTCTCGATTTTGGTTGCAAGTCTCAGTGACAGTGGGGACTCTGGGTAGAAAACGCCATATTGCGCAAAAACTAAAATGGATGCAGTATGGAGACCCACATCAATTGAAAGGTCTCGAAATGTACTTTCAGAATATATACACCTTATACCGAAAAACAAACTTTCGCCTAACGGATTTTGTCGATTTTCCATGCAAGTCTCAGTGACAGTGGGGACTCTGTGTAGAAAACGCCATATTGCGCAAAAACTAAAATGGATGCAGTATGGAGACCCACATCAATTGAAAGGTCTCGAAATGTACTTTCAGAATATACACACCATATTCCGAAAAACAAACCTTCGCCTAACGGATTTTCTCGATTTTCATTGCAAGTCTCAGTGACAGTGGGGACTCTGTGTAGAAAACGCCATATTGCGCAAAAACTAAAATGGATGCAGTCTCGAAATGTACTTTCAGAATATATACACCATACATCAATTGAAAGGTCTCGAAATGTACTTTCAGATGGATGCAGTATTGATACGCACATCAATTGAAAGGTCTCGAAATGTACTTTCAGAATATATACACACCATATGCCGAAAAACAAACTTTCGCCTAACGGACCTTCTCGATTTTCCTTGCAAGTCTCAGTGACAGTGGGGACTCTGTGTAGAAAACGCCATATTGCGCAAAAACTAAAATGGATGCAGTATTGATACCCACATCAATTGAAAGGTCTCGAAATGTACTTTCAGAATATACACACCATATGCCGAAAAACAAACTTTCGCCTAACGGATTTTGTCGATTTTCCTTGCAAGTCTCAGTGACAGTGGGGACTCTGGGTAGAAAACGCCATATTGCGCAAAAACTAAAATGGATGCAGTATGGGATACGCCACATCAATTGAAAGGTCTCGAAATGTACTTTCAGAATATACACACCATATGCCAAAAAACAAACTTTCGCCAAACGGATTTTATCGATTTTCCGTGCAAGTCTCAGTGACAATGGGGACTCTGTGTAGAAAACGCCATATTCCGCAAAAACTAAAATGGATGCAGTATGGAGACCCACATCAATTGAAAGGTCTCGAAATGTACTTTCAGAATATATACACCATATGCCGAAAAACAAACCTTCGCCTAACGGATTTTCTCGATTTTCATTGCAAGTCTCAGTGACAGTGGGGACTCTGTGTAGAAAACGCCATATTGCGCAAAAACTAAAATGGATGCAGTATGGAGACCCACATCAATTGAAAGGTCTCGAAATGTACTTTCAGAATATATACACCTTATACCGAAGAAAAAACTTTGCTAAACGGATTTTCTCGATTTTCCAGTGACAATGGGGAGTCTGTGTAGAAAACGCCATGGAAAAAAGTGGGGACTCTGTGTAGAAAACGCCATATTGCGCAAAAACTAAAATGGATGCAGTATGGAGACCCACATCAATTGAAAGGTCTCGAAATGTACTTTCAGAATATATACACCATATGCCGAAAAACAAACCTTCGCCTAACGGATTTTCTCGATTTTCCTTGCAAGTCTCAGTGACAGTGGGGACTCTGGGTAGAAAACGCCATATTGCGCAAAAACTAAAATGGATGCAGTATTGATACGCACATCAATTGAAAGGTCTCGAAATGTACTTTCAGAATATACACACCATATGCCAAAAAACAAACTTTCGCCAAACGGATTTTATCGATTTTCCGTGCAAGTCTCAGTGACAATGGGGACTCTGTGTAGAAAACGCCATATTCCGCAAAAACTAAAATGGATGCAGTATGGAGACCCACATCAATTGAAAGGTCTCGAAATGTACTTTCAGAATATATACACCATATTCCGAAAAACAAACCTTCGCCTAACGGATTTTCTCGATTTTCATTGCACGTCTCAGTGACAGTGGGGACTCTGGGTAGAAAACGCCATATTGCGCAAAAACTAAAATGGATGCAGTATGGAGACCCACATCAATTGAAAGGTCTCGAAACGTACTTTCAGAATATATACACCTTATACCGAAGAAAAAAACTTTGCTAAACGGATTTTCTCGATTTTCCAGTGACAATGGGGAGTCTGTGTAGAAAACGCCATGTTGTGGAAAAAAGTGGGGACTCTGTGTAGAAAACGCCATATTGCGCAAAAACTAAAATGGATGCAGTATGGAGACCCACATCAATTGAAAGGTCTCAAAATGTACTGTCAGAATATACACACCATATTCCGAAAAACAAACCTTCGCCTAACGGATTTTCTCGATTTTCATTGCAAGTCTCAGTGACAGTGGGGACTCTGGGTAGAAAACGCCATATTGCGCAAAAACTAAAATGGATGCAGTATGGAGACCCACATCAATTGAAAGGTCTCGAAATGTACTTTCAGAATATATATAAACGGATTTTCTCGATTTTCCAGTGCAAGTCTCAGTGACAGTGGGGACTCTGTGTAAAATGAAATGACGCACATCAATTGAAAGGTCTTGTACTTTCAAATATACTAAAATTCGGATTTTCATTGCAGTATGGGGACTCTGAGAAAACGCCATATTGCGCAAAAACTAAAATGGATGCAGTATGGAGACCCACATCAATTGAAAGGTCTCGAAATGTACTTTCAGAATATATACACCATATGCCGAAAAAAAAACTTTCGCCTAACGGATTTTCTCGATTTTCCAGTGACAATGGGGAGTCTGTGTAGACAACGTGTAGACAAAAAGTGGGGACTCTGTGTAGAAAACGCCATATTGCGCAAAAACTAAAATGGATGCAGTATGGAGACCCACATCAATTGAAAGGTCTCGAAATGTACTGTCAGAATATACACACCATATTTCGAAAAACAAACCTTCGCCTAACGGATTTTCTCGATTTTCCTTGCAAGTCTCAGTGACAGTGGGGACTCTGGGTAGAAAACGCCATATTGCGCAAAAACTAAAATGGATGCAGTATTGAGACCCACATAACTAGAAAGGTCTCTTAATGTACTTTCAGAATATATACACCTTATACCGAAAAAAAACTTTCGCTAAACGGATTTTCTCGATTTTCCAGTGACAAGTCTCAGTGAAAAAAGTGGGGACTCTGTGTAGAAAACGCCATATTGCGCAAAAACTAAAATGGATGCAGTATGGATACCCACATCAATTGAAAGGTCTCGAAATGTACTTTCAGAATATATACACACTATGCCGAAAAACAAACTTTCGCCTAACGGATTTTCTCGATTTTCCTTGCAAGTCTCAGTGACAGTGGGGACTCTGGGTAGAAAACGCCATATTGCGCAAAAACTAAAATGGATGCAGTATTGATACGCACATCAATTGAAAGGTCTCGAAATGTACTTTCAGAATATACACACCATATGCCAAAAAACAAACTTTCGCCAAACGGATTTTATCGATTTTCCGTGCAAGTCTCAGTGACAATGGGGACTCTGTGTAGAAAACGCCATATTCCGCAAAAACTAAAATGGATGCAGTATGGAGACCCACATCAATTGAAAGGTCTCGAAATGTACTTTCAGAATATATACACCATATGCCGAAAAACAAACCTTCGCCTAACGGATTTTCTCGATTTTCATTGCAAGTCTGCAAACGGATTTTCTCGTTTTCTTGCAAGTGTGACAGTGGGGACTCTGGGTAGAAAACGCCATATTGCGCAAAAACTAAAATGGATGCAGTATGGAGACCCACATCAATTGAAAGGTCTCGAAACGTACTTTCAGAATATATACACCTTATACCGAAGAAAAAACTTTGCTAAACGGATTTTCTCGATTTTCCAGTGACAATGGGGAGTCTGTGTAGAAAACGCCATGTTGTGGAAAAAAGTGGGGACTCTGTGTAGAAAACGCCATATTGCGCAAAAACTAAAATGGATGCAGTATGGAGACCCACATCAATTGAAAGGTCTCAAAATGTACTGTCAGAATATACACACCATATTCCGAAAAACAAACCTTCGCCTAACGGATTTTCTCGATTTTCATTGCAAGTCTCAGTGACAGTGGGGACTCTGGGTAGAAAACGCCATATTGCGCAAAAACTAAAATGGATGCAGTATGGAGACCCACATCAATTGAAAGGTCTCGAAATGTACTTTCAGAATATATACACCTTATACCGAAAAACAAACTTTCGCCTAACGGACTTTCTCGATTTTCCTTGCAAGGCTCAGTGACAGTGGGGACTCAGTGTAGAAAACGCCATATTGCGCAAAAACTAAAATGGATGCAGTATTGATACCCACATCAATTGAAAGGTCTCGAAATGTACTTTCAGAATATACACACCATATGCCGGAAACAAACCTTCGCCTAACGGATTTTCTCTATTTTCCTTGCAAGTCTCAGTGACAGTGGGGACTCTGTGTAATTGAAAGGTCTCGAAATGTACTTTCAGAATATATACACCATATGCCTCAAAAAAAACCTTCGCCTAACGGATTTTCTCGATTTTCCAGTTGCAAGTGTACAGTGGGGACTTGTGTAGAAAACAGCGCAAAAACTATATGCACACATCAATTGAAAGGTCTCGAAATGTACTTTCAGAATATACACAAAAAAACAAACCTTCGCCTAACGGATTTTCTCGATTTTCATTGCAAGTCTCAGTGACAGTGGGGACTCTGGGTAGAAAACGCCAAATTGCGCAAAAACTAAAATGGATGCAGTATGGAGACCCACATCAATTGAAAGGTCTCGAAATGTACTTTCAGAATATATACACCTTATACCGAAAAAAAACTTTGCTAAACGGATTTTCTCGATTTTCCAGTGACAATGGGGAGTCTGTGTAGAAAACGCCATGTTGTGGAAAAAAGTGGGGACTCTGTGTAGAAAACGCCATATTGCGCAAAAACTAAAATGGATGCAGTATGGATACCCACATCAATTGAAAGGTCTCGAAAAAACAATGTACGAATATATACACACCATATGCCGAAAAACAAACCTTCGCCTAACGGATTTTCTCGATTTTCATTGCAAGTCTCAGTGACAGTGGGGACTCTGGGTAGAAAACGCCATATTGCGCAAAAACTAAAATGGATGCAGTATGGAGACCCACATCAATTGAAAGGTCTCGAAATGTACTTTCAGAATATATACACCTTATACCGAAGAAAAAACTTTGCTAAACGGATTTTCTCGATTTTCCAGTGACAATGGGGAGTCTGTGTAGAAAACGCCATGTTGTGGAAAAAAGTGGGGACTCTGTGTAGAAAACGCCATATTGCGCAAAAACTAAAATGGATGCAGTATTGATACCCACATCAATTGAAAGGTCTCGAAATGTACTTTCAGAATATACACACCATATGCCGAAAAACAAACCTTCGCCTAACGGATTTTCTCGATTTTCATTGCAAGTCTCAGTGACAGTGGGGACTCTGGGTAGAAAACCCATATTGCGCAAAAACTAAAATGGATGCAGTATGGAGACCCACATCAATTGAAAGGTCTCGAAATGTACTTTCAGAATATATACACCTTATGCCGAAAAACAAACTTTCGCCTAACGGATTTTCTCGATTTTCCTTGCAAGTCTCAGTGACAGTGGGGACTCTGTGTAGAAAACGCCATATTGCGCAAAAACTAAAATGGATGCAGTATGGAGACCCACATCAATTGAAAGGTCTCGAAACGTACTTTCAGAATATACATACCATATGCCAAAAAAAAACTTTCGCCAAACGGATTTTATCGATTTTCCGTGCAAGTCTCAGTGACAATGGGGACTCTGTGTAGAAAACGCCATATTCCTAAACGGATGCAGTATGGAGACCCACATCAATTGAAAGGTCTCGAAATGTACTTTCAGAATATATACACCCTATGCCGAAAAACAAACCTTCGCCTAACGGATTTTCTCGATTTTCATTGCAAGTCTCAGTGGCAGTGGGGACTCTGGGTAGAAAACGCCATATTGCGCAAAAACTAAAATGGATGCAGTATGGAGACCCACATCAATTGAAAGGTCTCGAAATGTACTTTCAGAATATATACACCTTATGCCGAAAAACAAACTTTGCTAAACGGATTTTCTCGATTTTCCAGTGACAATGGGGAGTGTGTGTAGAAAACGCCATGTTGTGGAAAAAGTGGGGACTCTGTGTAGAAAACGCCATATTGCGCAAAAACTAAAATGGATGCAGTATGGAGACCCACATCAATTGAAAGGTCTCAAAATGTACTGCCAGAATATATACACCTTATACCGAAAAACAAACCTTCGCCTAACGGATTTTCTCGATTTTCATTGCAAGTCTCAGTGACAGTGGGGACTCTGGGTAGAAAACGCCATATTGCGCAAAAACTAAAATGGATGCAGTATGGAGACCCACATCAATTGAAAGGTCTCGAAATGTACTTTCAGAATATATACACCTTATACCGAAGAAAAAACTTTGCTAAACGGATTTTCTCGATTTTCCAGTGACAGTCTGTGTAGAAAACGCCATGTTGTGGAAAAAAGTGGGGACTCTGTGTAGAAAACGCCATATTGCGCAAAAACTAAAATGGATGCAGTATGGAGACCCACATCAATTGAAAGGTCTCAAAATGTACTGTCAGAATATACACACCATATTCCGAAAAACAAACCTTCGCCTAACGGATTTTCTCGATTTTCATTGCAAGTCTCAGTGACAGTGGGGACTCTGGGTAGAAAACGCCATATTGCGCAAAAACTAAAATGGATGCAGTATGGAGACCCACATCAATTGAAAGGTCTCGAAACGTACTTTCAGAATATATACACCTTATACCGAATAAAAAACTTTGCTAAACGGATTTTCTCGATTTTCCAGTGACAATGGGGAGTCTGTGTAGAAAACGCCATGTTGTGGAAAAAAGTGGGGACTCTGTGTAGAAAACGCCATATTGCGCAAAAACTAAAATGGATGCAGTATGGAGACCCACATCAGTTGAAAGGTCTCGGAATGTACTTTCAGAATATATACACCTTATACCGAAAAACAAACTTTCGCCTAACGGACTTTCTCGATTTTCCTTGCAAGTCTCAGTGACAGTGGCGATTCTGTGTAGAAAACGCCATATAGCGCAAAAACTAAAATGGATGCAGTATGGAGACCCACATCAATTGAAAGGTCTCGAAATGTACTTTCAGAATATATACACATTATACCGAAGAAAAAACTTTGCTAAACGGATTTTCTCGATTTTCCAGTGACAATGGGGAGTCTGTGTAGAAAACGCCATGTTGTGGGAAAAAGTGGGGACTCTGTGTAGAAAACGCCATATTGCGCAAAAACTAAAATGGATGCAGTATTGATACGCACATCAATTGAAAGGTCTCGAAATGTACTTTCAGAATATATACACCATATGCCGAAAAACAAACTTTCGCCTAACGGATTTTCTCGATTTTCCTTGCAAGTCTCAGTGACAGTGGGGACTCTGTGTAGAAAACGCTATATAGCGCAAAAACTAAAATGGATGCAGTATGGAGACCCACATCAATTGAAAGGTCTCGAAATGTACTTTCAGAATATATACACCTTATACCGAAGAAAAAACTTTGCTAAACGGATTTTCTCGATTTTCCAGTGACAATGGGGAGTCTGTGCAGAAAACGCCATGTTGTGGAAAAAAGTGGGGACTCTGTGTAGAAAACGCCATATTGCGCAAAAACTAAAATGGATGCAGTATTGATACCCACATCAATTGAAAGGTCTCGAAATGTACTTTCAGAATATACACACCATATGCCGGAAAACAAACCTTCGCCTAACGGATTTTCTCGATTTTGGTTGCAAGTCTCAGTGACAGTGGGGACTCTGGGTAGAAAACGCCATATTGCGCAAAAACTAAAATGGATGCAGTATGGAGACCCACATCAATTGAAAGGTCTCGAAATGTACTTTCAGAATATATACACCTTATACCGAAAAACAAACTTTCGCCTAACGGATTTTGTCGATTCCTCCTTGCCAGTCCAATGCAAGTCTCAGTGACAGTGGGGACTCTGTGTAGAAAACGCCATATTGCGCAAAAACTAAAATGGATGCAGTATGGAGACCCACATCAATTGAAAGGTCTCAAAATGTACTGTCAGAATATACACACCATATTCCGAAAAACAAACCTTCGCCTAACGGATTTTCTCGATTTTCATTGCAAGTCTCAGTGACAGTGGGGACTCTGTGTAGAAAACGCCATATTGCGCAAAAACTAAAATGGATGCAGTATGGAGACCCACATCAATTGAAAGGTCTCGAAATGTACTTTCAGAATATATACACCTTATACCGAAAAACAAACTTTCGCCTAACGGATTTTCTCGATTTTCCAGTGACAAGTCTCAGTGACAGTGGGGACTCTGGGTAGAAAACGCCATATTGCGCAAAAACTAAAATGGATGCAGTATTGATACCCACATCAATTGAAAGGTCTCGAAATGTACTTTCAGAATATACACACCATATGCCGGAAAACAAACCTTCGCCTAACGGATTTTCTCGATTTTGGTTGCAAGTCTCAGTGACAGTGGGGACTCTGTGTAGAAAACGCCATATTGCGCAAAAACTAAAATGGATGCAGTATGGAGACCCACATCAGTTGAAAGGTCTCGGAATGTACTTTCAGAATATATACACCTTATACCGAATAAAAAACTTTGCTAAACGGATTTTCTCGATTTTCCAGTGACAATGGGGAGTCTGTGTAGAAAACGCCATGTTGTGGAAAAAAGTGGGGACTCTGTGTAGAAAACGCCATATTGCGCAAAAACTAAAATGGATGCAGTATTGATACGCACATCAATTGAAAGGTCTCGAAATGTACTTTCAGAATATACACACCATATGCCGGAAAACAAACCTTCGCCTAACGGATTTTCTCGATTTTGGTTGCAAGTCTCAGTGACAGTGGGGACTCTGGGTAGAAAACGCCATATTGCGCAAAAACTAAAATGGATGCAGTATGGAGACCCACATCAATAAAAGGTCTCGAAATGTACTTTCAGAATATATACACCTTATACCGAAAAACAAACTTTCGCTTAACGGATTTTGTCGATTTTCCATGCAAGTCTCAGTGACAGTGGGGACTCTGTGTAGAAAACGCCATATTGCGCAAAAACTAAAATGGATGCAGTATGGAGACCCACATCAATTGAAAGGTCTCAAAATGTACTGTCAGAATATACACACCATATTCCGAAAAACAAACCTTCGCCTAACGGATTTTCTCGATTTTCATTGCAAGTCTCAGTGACAGTGGGGACTCTGTGTAGAAAACGCCATATTTCGCAAAAACTAAAATGGATGCAGTATGGAGACCCACATCAATTGAAAGGTCTCAAAATGTACTGTCAGAATATATACACCCTATGCCGAAAAACAAACTTTCGCCTAACGGACTTTCTCGATTTTCCTTGCAAGTCTCAGTGACAGTGGGGACTCTGTGTAGAAAACGCCATATTGCGCAAAAACTATAATGGATGCAGTATTGATACGCACATCAATTGAAAGGTCTCGAAATGTACTTTCAGAATATACACACCATATGCCGGAAAACAAACCTTCGCCTAACGGATTTTCTCGATTTTGGTTGCAAGTCTCAG
Organism: Musca vetustissima; assembly: GCF_032173495.1. Lineage (NCBI taxonomy): Eukaryota > Metazoa > Arthropoda > Insecta > Diptera > Muscidae > Musca > Musca vetustissima. The sequence goes on along the minus strand of NW_026875609.1, from coordinate 2,947 downwards.
TGACAGTGGGGACTCTGGGTAGAAAACGCCATATTGCGCAAAAACTAAAATGGATGCAGTATTGATACGCACATCAATTGAAAGGTCTCGAAATGTACTTTCAGAATATACACACCATATGCCAAAAAACAAACTTTCGCCAAACGGATTTTATCGATTTTCCGTGCAAGTCTCAGTGACAATGGGGACTCTGTGTAGAAAACGCCATATTCCGCAAAAACTAAAATGGATGCAGTATGGAGACCCACATCAATTGAAAGGTCTCGAAATGTACTTTCAGAATATATACACCATATGCCGAAAAACAAACCTTCGCCTAACGGATTTTCTCGATTTTCATTGCAAGTCTCAGTGACAGTGGGGACTCTGGGGACTCTGTGTAGAAAACGCCATATTGCGCAAAAACTAAAATGGATGCAGTATGGAGACCCACATCAATTGAAAGGTCTCGAAACGTACTTTCAGAATATATACACCTTATACCGAAGAAAAAACTTTGCTAAACGGATTTTCTCGATTTTCCAGTGACAATGGGGAGTCTGTGTAGAAAACGCCATGTTGTGGAAAAAAGTGGGGACTCTGTGTAGAAAACGCCATATTGCGCAAAAACTAAAATGGATGCAGTATGGAGACCCACATCAATTGAAAGGTCTCAAAATGTACTGTCAGAATATATACACCATATGCCGAAAAACAAACCTTCGCCTAACGGATTTTCTCGATTTTCCTTGCAAGTCTCAGTGACAGTGGGGACTCTGGGTAGAAAACGCCATATTGCGCAAAAACTAAAATGGATGCAGTATTGATACCCACATCAATTGAAAGGTCTTGAAATGTTCTTTCAGAATATATACACCATATGCCGAAAAAAAACTTTCGCCTAAACGGATTTTCTCGATTTTCCAGTGCAAGGGCAGAGTCTCATGTGACAGTGGGGACTCTGTGTAGAAAACGCCATATTGCGCAAAAACTAAAATGGATGCAGTATGGAGACCCACATCAATTGAAAGGTCTCGAAATGTACTTTCAGAATATATACACCATATGCCGAAAAACAAACCTTCGCCTAACGGATTTTCTCGATTTTCATTGCAAGTCTCAGTGACAGTGGGGACTCTGGGTAGAAAACGCCATATTGCGCAAAAACTAAAATGGATGCAGTATGGAGACCCACATCAATTGAAAGGTCTCGAAATGTACTTTCAGAATATATACACCTTATACCGAAAAAAAACTTTGCTAAACGGATTTTCTCGATTTTCCAGTGACAATGGGGAGTCTGTGTAGAAAACATGTGACAAAAGTGGGGACTCTGTGTAGAAAACGCCATATTGCGCAAAAACTAAAATGGATGCAGTATGGAGACCCACATCAATTGAAAGGTCTCAAAATGTACTGTCAGAATATATACACCATATGCCGAAAAACAAACTTTCGCCAAACGGATTTTATCGATTTTCCATTGCAAGTCTCAGTGACAGTGGGGACTCTGTGTAGAAAACGCCATATTGCGCAAAAACTAAAATGGATGCAGTATGGAGACCCACATCAATTGAAAGGTCTCAAAATGTACTGTCAGAATATATACACCCTATGCCGAAAAACAAACTTTCGCCTAACGGATTTTCTCGATTTTCCTTGCAAGTCTCAGTGACAGTGGGGACTCTGTGTAGAAAACGCCATATTGCGCAAAAACTAAAATGGATGCAGTATTGATACCCACATCAATTGAAAGGTCTCGAAATGTACTTTCAGAATATACACACCATATGCCGGAAAACAAACCTTCGCCTAACGGATTTTCTCGATTTTCCTTGCAAGTCTCAGTGACAGTGGGGACTCTGGGTAGAAAACGCCATATTGCGCAAAAACTAAAATGGATGCAGTATTGATACGCACATCAATTGAAAGGTCTCGAAATGTACTTTCAGAATATACACACCATATGCCAAAAAACAAACTTTCGCCAAACGGATTTTATCGATTTTCCGTGCAAGTCTCAGTGACAATGGGGACTCTGTGTAGAAAACGCCATATTCCGCAAAAACTAAAATGGATGCAGTATGGAGACCCACATCAATTGAAAGGTCTCGAAATGTACTTTCAGAATATATACACCCTATGCCGAAAAACAAACCTTCGCCTAACGGATTTTCTCGATTTTCATTGCAAGTCTCAGTGACAGTGGGGACTCTGGGTAGAAAACGCCATATTGCGCAAAAACTAAAATGGATGCAGTATGGAGACCCACATCAATTGAAAGGTCTCGAAATGTACTTTCAGAATATATACACCTTATACCGAAAAAAAACTTTGCTAAACGGATTTTCTCGATTTTCCAGTGACAATGGGGAGTCTGTGTAGAAAACGCCATGTTATGGAAAAAGTGAGGACTCTGTGTAGAAAACGCCATATTGCGCAAAAACTAAAATGGATGCAGTATGGAGACCCACATCAATTGAAAGGTCTCAAAATGTACTGTCAGAATATATACACCATATGCCGAAAAACAAACCTTCGCCTAACGGATTTTCTCGATTTTCCTTGCAAGTCTCAGTGACAGTGGGGACTCTGGGTAGAAAACGCCATATTGCGCAAAAACTAAAATGGATGCAGTATTGATACGCACATCAATTGAAAGGTCTCGAAATGTACTTTCAGAATATACACACCATATGCCAAAAAACAAACTTTCGCCAAACGGATTTTATCGATTTTCCGTGCAAGTCTCAGTGACAATGGGGACTCTGTGTAGAAAACGCCATATTCCGCAAAAAATAAAATGGATGCAGTATGGAGACCCACATCAATTGAAAGGACTCGAAACGTACTTTCAGAATATATACACCTTATACCGAAAAACAAACTTTGCTAAACGGATTTTCTCGATTTTCCAGTGACAATGTCTCATGTTGACAAAAGTGGGGACTCTGTGTAGAAAACGCCA
>NW_026875608.1:0-17985 GCF_032173495.1 Musca vetustissima | reverse complement strand
TGTGGGAACAAAGGTTTAAATAATAGATTTGGACAACCAACATTTTCATGCGATACATTTTTAGCAACATTCCAAGTGGAGTCGGAGAACTTAAAATCTTTATTTTAATGAATTACTAGAAAATTGACCACATGCTTCAAATAATAATGGAAGATCAGATCAGATGTCATACTGTGATTATGTATTTACAGCTGTCTGTAAAAGGTTTATTTTCGTATGATAATTTATAACTCTAAGGCCATATCCAATATAATTTATTAAGTTAATTGGTATACACTTAAAACGGCTACATATCCACGTTGGTAAATTTATTGAGTAAATATGTACGTCATCAAAGGAAAATTCAATTAATATTAGAGTTTCACTAAATGTGTTGCTTTTACTAACCACCATTTCCTTCTCTATATTACACATTATTTTCTGTACCACATCTGCAATGCTTTCATACGCTTCACCTTCTTTTGCAACTGCAAAACTCCATACATCAAGGCTTCGGCTGTTGGTGGACATCCGGGGACATAGATGTCAACGGGCATGATGCGGTCGCATCCTCGCACTACGGAGTAGGTATAATGGTAGTAACCACCACCGTTCGCACAGCTTTCCATCGGAATTACCCAACGAGGATCGTAAACTTTGCACAAACCTGGAACCATTTTCGTGGTCAATGTGCCAGCTACAATAATAACATCCGCCTGGCGAAGTGAAGCTCTGAAAATGTGCACCATTTCGACAGCGCGGCATGCCAAGTCCGTCAGTCTGACTGTCGATGTTAAATTGTAAACAAAGTACAGGTCGCATTTATAATCCGAATTGGATGACATTTGGTATAGGTCACTTATTTGGCCCAAGGACGAACCCTAATGAAATTGGGAAAAATCGGTTCAGATTTAGATATAGCTCCCATATATATTTTCGTTCGATTTAATGTAAACGTTCCCTAAATATCTTTCGATTTGCACGAAATTTGGTATAGCCTACTGAATTAAGTCTAGAATGATGTGTGCAAAGTTTCGTGAAAATCGGTTCACATTTGGATATAACTCCCATACATATTTTCGTTCGATTTAAGGTAAATAGTGTACCAAAGTCCCTATATATCTTTCGATTTGCACGAAATTTGGCGCAGCGTTATGAATTAGGTCTAGAATGATGTGTGCAAAGTTTCATGAAAATCGGTTTAGATTTGGATATAGCTCCCATATATATTTTCGTCCGATTTAAGGTAAATGGTGTACCAAAGTCTTTAAATATGCTTCGATTGGCACGAAATTTGGCATAGCGTACTGAATTAAGTTAGAACGATGTGTGTTAAATTTTGTGAAAATCGGTTCAAATTTAGATATAGCTCCCATATATATTTTCGTCCGACTTTTAGGTAAATAGTGCACCAAAGTCCCTTTATATGCTTCGATTTGCACAAAATTTGGCTTAGCGCAATAAATTGAGTCTAGAATGATGAGTGGTGAGTTTTATAAAAATCGGTTCAGATTTCGATATAGCTCCCATATATATGTTCGTCCGATTTTATGTAAATGATGCATTAACGTCCCTATATATCCTTCGACTTGCACGAAATTAAGTATAACACTGTGTGTTAAATTTCGTGGATATCGGTTGGGATTCAGATATAGCTCTCATATATAATTTCGTTCAATTTTAGGTAAATAGTGCACCAAAGTCCTTTTATATTTGCCCAAAATTTGGTATAGCGTACTGAATTAAGTCTAGAGAGATGTGTGTTAATTTTCGTGAAAATCGGTTCATATTTAGATATAGCTCCCACATATAGATTATATATTTAACAACGCGGCGTACCGAATAGCGTGTATTAATTTTGGTATATATCGTTTTCCTTAAATTTTCCCCATGTTACGCAGGCGGCTCTAAATATGCTCGAATGAAATTAAAGTTAGGAAAGGTTGGAGAAAGAGGGAACATAGACATGTAATTGTTAGGATACATATGTACAATATTCCCAAAGTGGTGAAGGGTATCATATAGTCGGCCCAGTCCGACTTTACTACTTTCCTTACTGGTTCTTTCTAATTTATAACCTGTTTAAAATGAATTGATAACAAGTGAAAAGGCGTTAAGTTCGCCCGGGCCGAACTTTGGATACCCTCCACCATAGATATACTGACAGGTACCAGAAATGAAACTGTAGGGAAAATACCAAAAAGTAGACCTACACCGATATGTCTAAAAACGGATTATGTAAACCATAATACAAATTTCAGAAATTTGTATTTGATAATTCAAATTCGAAGATGGGGAATATCGGTCCACTCTTTCTGCAACCTCCACACAGGGGCTACATCTAACTGCGGCTATAGTTCATTATCGAACATTACGTTCTAATTTTCTATCTCGTTATCCTCCGCAGGTGAAATGATTTCAACAGAGTCTTAGAACCAAACTCAAAATGTGGAACAAATCAGATAACTATTTTAATATGAACCAGTAAGGAAAGTAGTAAAGTCGGTCGGGGCCGACTATATGATACCCTTCACCACTTTGGGTATATTCATCAGATGGAATCCTAAAAGACGTCGCATTTTCAAAGGACCATTAACATGAAATTAAACATGTCATTCTGCAACATATGTATACTAAATTTTGGTCAGATATAGAGTTGCTTCTTACAATGGGACAAAATTATATAAATAAATTTAAATCAAAATATCGAAATCTAAATCGATTTCATCTAAATTTGTCACATGTTAGGTTACACTTATTTCAATATGTTTTTTGCATTCGGCCACATCTTGAGTTCTTCATTTACTTATAAATCCACATTTCGTGCAAATCGAAGGATATATAGGGACTTTGGTGCACCATTTACATAAAATCGAACAATACTATATATGGGAGTTATATCTAAATCTGAATCGATTTTCTGGAAACTTAGCACACATCATTCAAGACTTAATTCAGTACGCTGTGCCAAATTTCATGCAAATCGAAAGGTATACAGGGACTTTGGTGCACCATTTACCTTAAATCGGACGAAAAAATATATGGGAGCCATATCCAAATCTGAACTGATTTTCAGGAAACTTGACACACATCATTCTAGACCTAATTCAGTACTCTATGTCAAATTTCGAGGAAATCGAATGACATATAGGGACTTTGATGCACCATTTACCTTAAATCGGACGAAACTATATATGGGAGCTATATCTAAATCTGAACCAATTTATTCGAAACTTGGCACACATCATTCTGGACCTAATTCAGTAATCTATGCCAAATTTGGTGCAGATCGATTGATATATAGAGACTTTGGTGCACCATTTACCTTAAATCGGACGAAACTATATATGGGAGCTATATCTAAATCTGAACCGAAACTTGGCTTACATAATTTTAGACCTAATTCAGTACTCTGTGCCAAATTTCGTGCAAATCGAAAGATATATAGGACGAAAATATATATTGGAGCTATATCTAAATCTGAACCGATTTTTCCCAATTTCAATAGGGTTCGTCCTTGGGCCAAATAAGTGACTTGTGCCAAATTTCATCCAAATCGGATCATAAATGCGACCTGTACTTTGTTTACAATTTAACATCTACAGACGGACGGACGGACGGACGGACAGACGGACATGCATATATCGACTTAAAAAGTGATTCTATGCATATTCTCCAAAGGAACCATGTGTCTATCTCGATTCCTTTTGCCTGTTACAAACATATGCACAAAGACATAATACCCTGTACCACAGTGTGGTGAAGGGTATAAAAAGGGGGTTATATGAAGACTACCCTAAAAAGGGGCGAATATTAAAAATTTTTGGTAGAGAGATTTGTTACCATATACGACTACAAAATACCAAATATCAGCAAATTCGGTTGAAAAACGCGAACAAGGATCCCAAAATACCGAAAATTGGGGGTACCCTTATATGGGGGCTACCCAAAAAAATGGGCCCATATACATAATTTTTTGTGGAGATATTTGGAACCTATTAAAAACTCAAAATACTAAATTACAACTAATTCGGCGGAAAAATACGACCAAAACCCCAAAATACTGAAAATTAGGAGGTACCGTTATATGGGGGCTACCAGAAGAAAGTTGACCTATTTTTTTTTTTTTGTGGAGACATTTAGTACCCAATAAGAACTCAATGTAGCAAATATCAGCGAATTCGGTTGAAAACCCCTCTCAAGAACCCCAAAATACCGAAAATCTGAGGGTACCCTTATATGGAGGCTATCCGAAAAAATGGACATATATTTATAATTTTTTGTGGAGATATTTGGAACCTATTTAGACCTTAAAATACCAAATTACAACTAATTCGGCGGAAAAACACGATAAAAAAAAATACTGAAAATTAGGAGGTAGCGTGATATGGGGGCTACCAGAAAAGTGGACCTATATTTACAATTTTTATTACCCAATAATTTTATTACCCAATAAGAACCCAATGTAGCAAATTTCAGCGAATTCGCTTGAAAAACGCGCTAAAGAACCCCAAAATACCGAAAATTGGAAGGTACCCTTATATGGGAGGTATGCCTAAACGTGGACCATAAAGCCCATCATCGAACTTGACCTGCCTGCTGACAAAAGACGACCCTATGCAAAATTTTGGCGATCTATCTCAATTCGTTTAGACGCTAGAGTGATTACAACAGACAGACGGACAGACAGACGGACATGGCTATATCGTCATAGAATTTTACGCTGATCAAGAATACATATACTTTATAGGGTCGGAAATGATTATTTCGATGAGTTACAAACGGAAAAACAAAACTAATATACCCTCCATACTATGGTGGAGGGTATAAAAAGGGGGTTATATGGGGATTACCTCTAAAAGGGGGTGAATATTATTAATTTTTGGTAGGGAGATTTGTTACCATATACGACTACAAAATACCAAACTACAGCGAATTCGGTTGAAAACCGTGCTCAAGAACCCCAAAATACCGAAAATTGGAGGGTACCCTTATATGGGGGCTACCCGAAAAAATTGACCTATATTTATAATTTTTAGTGGAGAGATTTGTTACGCAATAAGAACTCAAAGTACTAAATTACAGCCAATTCGGTGAAAAAACCCCGGTCAAAACCTCCCCAAAACTGAAAATTGAGTGGACCTTTCTCACATAAAAAATTCCTCATTTATCATTATTCACAGTAAACAGCCATAACATTGTGACTTGTTCACCCATAAATTCAAAATTTCTTTTGTTTTCTAACTACTATAGACATATTTCAGTAAAGCAGCTGATATCTTTTTGGGTTCCTCCACAATTTTCTAAATCATTCTCTCTTTTGTTTGATGTTTTACAATAAACAATTTTCAAATCTTTATTTCTTCGCACAAACGTATTACACCTCGTCATTTTCATTAACGCTGTTGTGTTCTTAAAAACAAAAGGACAAAAGAATATTATGAACAAAATGAACGAGCAGTGGCACTGAAGAATAGTTTTCGTGTTGAAGAAAATTCCCGGAGGTAAAGATATTTTTATGAAATATAATTTTTTGTAGTTGTGTTGAAAGTAATTATATTTATTAACGAGATAAACCTGAGGCCATTTAATTTAGCAATGCAAAGTTCTTCTGCTGCAGCATTATTAAGTTGTAGAAGATTTAGGTTGAAAATGGAAATTATATTTCATGTGGTCGAGTTTTGATTTAAAAGAACACTGAAGTAGACAATTCAAATGGACTTAGTTGTAAAGACTTGCTTAGGTGTCCTGTTTTTGTATATAGCTATATAGTTACTCTCTGAGGTTACTCTTCGTACAAATTTAATTTTCATATGTGAGTGTCAAAATTATGCTTATAAATTTTGAATACCTGTAACCTCAATTTCATATATTCCCCTTCATATTAACGAGGTGAACATTCCGCTTTACTCTTCCTGAAAAAAATCAATTTTAAACTTTAATATAAATAAATCATTAACTGTAGTAAACATTTTTCAATTCTCATTCTCCCTGCCACCACATTATTGCACATTTCGCCAGCATCTGCACAACAAAAAGGTAACCATCAATTAATAAATATAGGCCATGATTTTAACAATGCAATTATGTGGCTTCTTTGCTCCTTACGTGATGCCATAATAAATATAAACAATAATAATTATAGCCACCAGTAATTAAAAAGCATTGACATTTGTCATATATATTAGGGTGGGAATATCATCACTATCAATATTATGTTGTCGATAACTGATACAAAGAGAAATCCGAGCCAACCCAACCTTAAAGGATACTGCCACAAGATTCGACTGAGAGCTGCAATGTACCTAGAACATGAGCGCTGTATCATAATCTTTCGCAAAGACGGGAATGCCAAAAAGTCTAACCGAAATTCTCAGAAATCGGGTGTCCACGGTTGTTTACCCACGCGAAATAATAAAGGTCCAGATGGTCAGGAGGAAGAACTATCATCAATAACAAAATACAACTGACTCGGTCAGATGTGGGGGTTCAGAACATGACGTCACGCGAAATAATAAAGGTCCAGTTGGTCAGGAGGAAAAACTTTCATCAATAACCAAAGACAACTCACTCGGTCATTTCAGAACATGACGTCATTGGTCTACAGAAGAATATACCACCATCAGAGTGAGACGTCAATAATGGTTTTGATTGAAAAATTAATTGAAATTAATATACACATCGAGCTAAAACAGGACCCTAGGAAGTTTAAAATATGGTATCTGGTTTATATGGAGACAATGTTAACATATTGAAAACTTTACTTTTTCCGGGGAGATCTTTTAGAACATAAGAACTCGAAATACTCTATTGCAGCCACTTTTGATGAGAAGTTCAGCCGAAGTCTTTAAAATATAGAAAACGGCCTAACATTTTATTGAGGAAATACAGATAGACTAAATTGACTTCTTTTTAGATTTCGCGCCAACTATTAAAATCCTCCCTAATATGCTTGTGCTAACGTGTATGAAAGTAACCACGGTTCGAAAATCACATCCAACAACGACAATATATGAATTATGCTCTGATTTGATCAACATGGTTTTTAATTGAAAATTGCTACGTACGATGTAATTACAAAATAATTTAATATCCAGTATGGAATAATTATATATAAACGTGTATTAAGTATAGCCCCAAATAATGAGACTTAAATCTACTTGAATGTATGCAAATAATTTTTCTTTAATTGTTGATATTTTGTTGATATATTATATTAACTCTAGAAGGGATTATTGAACGCTATATGGATGGTGTATTCATATACATTTTGCTTGACAATATTATAATATATTAAGATTATTTATAATCTTAATACATTAATATATTATAATAATGTTAAAATTAACATTAGGACCCATATCCTTTCGATGTAGTTCAGCCAATCAATCTAATGAATATCTACTAATATTAGTTTTGCACTTTTTATGGATAACTTTTTATGAATATAAGGACGCACATCCATATGTATAATGCATTTATGAAAATAAGTACACATTGCTATCCTTAAAAGCTCTTGATGTTGAAATATTAGCAAATATTTCACTTAGTACGTATACAAAATACATCATGCTGCATCAGATGCCTTGTTACGATGTTTGTATTTATTCAATCGATATGGAAAAACACTTGAGACATCACATTTTGCACCTGAATTTGTATCGCAAAAAGTATTCATGGTTTTATGAACCAGTAAAGAAAGTAGTGAAGTCGGAATGGGCAGACTATATGATACCATTCAACACTTTGGGTATATTCTACATATATCTCAATAAACGTCGCATTTTCGAAGGAACATTGATATGAAATTGAACGAATTTAAATATGTGATCTTTATCTATAATGGAACGGACTAATATCGATCCACACACATGCCTTTCTGCAACCTTTGCTTAATTTCATTTCATTCCCTATATATATTTCCATTTTCACAAAAAATTTGGATAACAATATATGGGAAATTACAAAAATCTTTTAAATTCCTTGAAACTGAGGTTTGCAAGCTTATAACTCGCGAAATATGAACATATTGCATATAATTAAAATTCATTTCTATAAAATGAAGTGTTCTTTTCAAAAAATTAAAATATTGGTAATAAATAATAAGATGCGTGGAAGCTGTGATGGTGGTAATGTAAAAAAATGGGTGATAATGTGTTGAAGCCAACGAGTTTTTTGTGTTTCTTCCTGATTTATGGCTAAACTACACAACGCACACACATGTGATCAGTGACTAAGTGGCAGAATACCCCATGAACAATATGGTTCTAATGTATGATTTTTCGATATAATCGCTGCATCCACCCAAAATGAATGCTGACATTTTGAAGCCGGATTTTGATTTTTTTTTTTTTTTGTTTTGAATTTTTCTTATAATCAGGACGCGCATCCAGATAATGGACTAAACTGATTATAGGATTGTAGAAGTCGTAATTTTGCTTCGTTTGGTGTATATCTCATGAATGTGCTCACCGTAGCTTCTTTGCAATTGGATTCCAAAGACGAAAATTTGGTGCGTAAATTTTTATAAAAAACCTATTTTTTGAGTCCTAATTTGAGAAGGTCCATTCAAATTCCCTGGAACCCCGCGTGATTTTAGTTTTTACGTGCCGGATCTAATGATCCGTGTTCAATTCCGCCCAATATAGGTACCTTGAATGTGGCAAAAACTGCAAAAACTTTTTTTTGACAAATTCGCGTATTTAATCGCGGATTCCTTCGAATTGATTTCACATACATTCATTCTTGTGTTATCATATTCGCGAATCTGTGTGAAAATAGTTCAAAAATATATCGATACGCGAATAATATACGTATTTTATCAAAAATCAATGTGGAAGCACATCCGCGGTTCTTAACCGATCCTTTTAAAGTAGGTGTCCTTTTGTGTATTTTCATAGGAGATTACTGAAATCTGATGCACATAAAAATCGTATGCACGTTGTGCCATTTTTACGGGGTTTGCATAGTAAAGTGCATCGAGCGGCACACTTTGGCCGCTTAATGAAACATCGAAAAATGCATAATTATTGGAAAAGGTTGATTCGGTTTATACGAAAACCGCATGCGCATCAACTGATTTCAACTATTACGGGAATTGCATGCTTTCCAATATTGATCATTTTTATGAATTGTAAGTGCAATATATTTAGTCACTTTTAACGACGAAACTCTTATTAGATGAATTCACCGATATTTAACAATCATCTAAAAGAATTTGCAGAAGAAAGCGTCGTATATTTTAGAAGATTAAGGCAAAATCGTATCCTCTTAACCATAATAAAAAATTGAAAATTAAAAAAAAATGTTTTAATTCAAAATTAATTTATTTTTTTTCCTATATCTTCATGTTTCTATTTGTTTTTCGCGACTATTATAGCGTATTTCAATGTAATTTGACTAGTGTACAAAGAAAACAATGGTGTTTAACCATTTGTGAAGAAATTCGCGAATTACAATAAATAGGAATTTATTTCATTTATATTTGAAATACAAGATTTAAAACCGCTATAACTTTTGTGCGCAGCATCCGAATTTGTTAACGCGAACAGATTTCGAATCAGCATACATTTCTTAACCTATGTACCAAAAATCATAAATGTTCTCGAAAAAAATTTTTTCAAAATTTTTTCAATGGAATTTTAAAAGAATTTTGTAATTTTCCATATATGGGAACTATATCTAAATCTGATCTTATTTTCAAGAAACTTAACACGCATTATTCTAGACTTATTTCTGTACGCTATGCTAAATTTCTTGGAAATGGAAAACTATATAGGGACTTTGGCTCTCCATTTACATTGAATCGGATCAGCACCGATTTTCACGAAATTTAACACACATCGTTCTAGACTTAATTTATTACACTATGCAAAATTTCGTGCAAATCGAAGGATATAATATATATATATATATATATATACATTAACTCGGACGAAAATATATATGGGAGCTATATCTAAATATCGACCGATTTTCCCCAAATTCTATATGGTTCGTCCTTGGGCCCAATATGTGACCTATGCCAACTTTCATCCAATTCGAACCAAAAATGCGACCTGTACTTTGTTTACAATTTAACATCAACAGACGGACGGACAGACATGCATAAGTGATTCTATGCATATTATGAAAAGAAACCATGTGTCTATCTCATTTCCTTTTGGTTGTTACAAACATATGCTCAAAGACATAATACCCTTTACCACAGTGTGGTGAAGGGTATAACAGTGTGAAATATTGCCTTAAATTGTACAAAAATGAAAGGTATTGACAAAATTGGTCATTTGACGGTTGTTCCGCTGCAGCAACGTAGGATAATCAATTCTGATGGTACTTAAAAATATGTTTGTCTGAAATCTTCGTAGAAAATTTCAAATAAGATAAATTCTGCAGTAACTCACATGCAAAGGGAACGCTACATGTTCTGAGTTTTGAATGTTTACTCACAACATTTTCCTATCTATAAACTAACAAAGCACCTGAAATAATAACATCTGCTATTATATTATCCTTCAATTAGGCTGAATTCCTTAATCAGTTCTGTGAAATACATCTAGCATCTCCGACACTTATACGTATATATATAATGAAATTAATAAAACAATCATTCACAGTACTTTCAGTGACTCAATCACCCCAGAAAAATCCAATGTTGACAAATTTTCTTGTTTTAGTCATCATGTGTTTTTCCGACCTACATAGAGAGATAACTCAAAATTAATTATTCAGTCAACACCCGAAATACAAATATGACGCCCAAGGCTTTGTATTCTTTTTGGCCGCTCCGCATTCAATTGTCCGAATGTAAGCTACCTGGGAAAAGACAAGGTGCTGCTGCTCCTACTGAGGCCTTCTTAGTATGTAGGAACACAGTATTTGCCATAGGTTGATTGATTGTTCATGTTTATGACGGCTATGGCATAATTGAGGATTTATTCGTTTGAAAATATGAGTCATTTGGATGAATGATGGATAATATAAATAAATAATGGAAAATTATATTTCACGTGGGCTTATAGCGGCTGAGGTAGGATCTAAGTAGTTGTGTTTCGGACATGTCCATAGTGAATTGGTTTGGTTATTTAGGATATTATGGCTATTCCATTTTTATACCCTTCACCACACTGCGGTACAGGGTATTATGTCTTTGTGCATATGTTTGTAACAGGCAAAAGGAAACGAGATAGACCCATGGTTCCTTTTGAGAATATACATATAGATATAGCTCCCATATATATTTTCGTCCGATTTCATGTAAATAGTGTACCAAAGTCCCTATATATCTTTCGATTTGCACGAAATTTGGTATAACGTACTGAATTGGGCCTAGAGTGATGTCTGCCAAGTTTCGAGAAAATCGGTATAGATTTAGATACAGCTCCCATATATAGTTTCGTCCGATTTCATGTAAATGGTGCACCAAAGTCCCTATATATCTGGCATAACGTACTGAATTGAGCCTAGAATGATGTCTGGTATATTTCGTGAAAATCGGGCCAGATTTAGATATAGCTCCCATATATAGTTTCGTCCGATTTCATGTAAATAGTGCACCAAAGTTCCTATATAACTTTCGATTTGCACGAAATTTGGCATAACGTACCGATTTGAGCCTAGAATGATGTCTGGTATGTTTCGTGAAAATCGGCCCAGATTTAGATATAGCTTCCATATATAGTTTCGTCCGATTTCATGTAAATAGTGCACCAAAGTCACTATATATCTTTCGATTTGCACAAAATTTGGCTTAGCGTTCTGAATTGATGCTGGAATTATGTCTGCTGAGTTTCGTGAAAATCGATTCAGATCTAGATATATATATTTTCGTCCGATTTAATCTAAATAAGGTACCATGTTCTTATGTTGCATAGCCTTTTGAATTTAATCCAGAATGATGTGTGCCAAGTTTAGTGAAAATCGGTTGAGATTTAGATATAGCTCCCTTGTATTATAGATTGATTTTATGTAATTGACGCACCAAGGAACCAATATATGTCTGATAGGAACAAAATGTACTGAAATTAGTATAACCTAAACTGTGACAAGTTTCTTTGAAATCGGTTCATATTTGGATATACCATCCATATATAAATAAATTGTGCATCAAACTCCTAATAGCCCAACAGATGATATTTGTTTGAAGTCGATTTACATACTTTTGTTCCATTGTAACAAACGAATTACATGTTTATGGATAGATCTAGGTCGTTTCACATTTAGATAAATATCACATATTTTATTTCATACAATTTCATGATAATAGTCCTTTTTAATACACCCATAGTGGTGAAGGGTATCATATAGTCAGCCCCGTCCGACTTTACTACTTTCCTTACTGGTTTTGTCATGCTTAATACCTGGTTTATGAAATGGAGATTTGTAATGTTTGTGAAGTGATGAAATTAGTATAAGAAATAGAATAATATGAAGAGGGTACGATAGGGAGAAGAGAATAATATAAGTGATTAAATTAGATTGTTATCTGCCTATAATTATGCTGCAATCACGAAAGATGTCACAATATGAAAGATAGAGCTTTATCGACGCGTTTCGCCGTTTATCAAGCGGCTCATCAGTCATATTTGGCTATGTTGCTTTACAGAGGTCGTATGTTTAAAATTTGATTTATGACGCTGTTGATGCGAAGTTACAACTGCGAATTAAATTCAAATTTGTCAAGGTTCGACATTTGTCTTCATACTAGAATCAGTCCTTTCCATAGCATATTTGTTGTTGAAGCACTCTATAATTAATCCACACACCTGCAAGTGCTTCCATTCCAAATTCGATATCTAAGTTTGACTAGAAGCAGCCCTTTCCATAGCATATTATTTGTTTTAGCACTCTGTAATTAATCCACATCCATGCAAGTGCTTCCATTCCAAATTCGATATCTAAGTGTGACTAGAAAGAGGATAAATAACTTACTTTAAACCACTAACGAAAGTAGTAAAGTCGGACTAGGTCGAATATACCCTTCACCACTTTAGGAATATTCCACATATGTATTCTAACAGACGTCGTCTTTTCGAAAGAACATTGACATGAAATTGAACTAACTTCAATATTTGATCTTTATCTATATGTGATCCGACTAACATCAATCCATATGCCATTCTGTAACATATGCTAAATTTCATTTCATTCGGGTAGATTTAGAGTTTTTTGCGTACAATGGGACAAATTTGTGTAAATTGATCTAAAGCAAATTTGACATACGCTATTCGGTATGCTGCACTGTTCAAAATTTAATCTCAATAAAACACCAGTTGATTTTTGGCGCACAATTAATATGATGTCAATTGAAAATATATCGAAGATATGTCGGCAAATGCACCAATTTCAACAAAAAGCAAAAACTCCTTTCTAGTCTCAATTTGATACGTTGTACAAAATTTCGTTTCTATCGGACACACATTAGGAGTTGGTTCAACATCTATTTAACTTGGGACCTATTCAATCAATTTCAAGAAACCTTGCCAGAAATTAGTTTATATTAACTTTAGTAAGTTTTGCACCATTTACTTAAAATCGGATGAAAACATATATGGCCGTTATATGTAAATCTGAACCGATATCACAATAAATTACATACGTAAGGTTATACTAACTTCAGAATTTTGTACAAAATTGTGTGCAAATCGACGAAATTTACATCAAATTGGAAGAAAACATATATATGTTAGCTTTATCTAAATCTGAACCAATTTTCACGAAACATGGCACACATCATTCTAGTCTTAATTCAGTATGCTGTGCAAAATTTCGTGAAAATCGAAAAATATATAGGGACTTTACTGCACAATTTACATAAAATCAACCACAGCGTGGTGAAGGGTATAAATATATAAATATTCTATATTAAGATCGGTTGATACCATATCAAGATACATTTTTAGTTTCTATATGTTTCATTTCTTGTCAAATCGTTTTTATCTTCTATAATAAGAACTTCTGGTCCTATATAAGAATGTCACTTGATGTATGAAACCTTTCCGGTCTTCATCAAAAACAATACATAATAATCCTTTATAAGAAGATTTAATGGTTTTCTACAGAAAGACATTGTGGTCTTATATAAGAAGACTTGCTGCGTTTCTAAAGTTCTACAGGATTACCATCTGACCTTTCATAAAAATACCGTTTGGCCATTCATAATTCTGGTTTTCTATAAAATTACAATCTGGTCCTTTTATAAGAAGCCCTTATTGTTTTCTATAAAATATTTCCTTATCTGCTAAAGAATACTTTCTTATTCAAGCAGAATTTTTGGTCGTCTATAAGAAGACAGTCTGGTCTTCTATAATAAGGTTTTTCAAGACGAGCTGTCTCTTCATCTAAATTGGTGAAAATCGGTTCATATTTAAACATAGCTCTCATACGCAGTTCATGTGAACAATAACGCACCAACGTCCGATTGATACGAAATATTGCACAACGTTCAGAATTGATCCTAGAAATTTTACCTTACCTATGTCAAGCGTTTAAAGCATTTATATAAATTAAAAATCCTGCTTTCAACACCCTAAAGATATGTTTGCAGCACTTTAAGTAAATCGCACCAGCATAACAACGACCACTATAATATTTACATTTATTCATTCACACGAATCTGAATTTTCTCGGGTATCTGCTAAAGCCATTTCATCCGGTAGTATGAGCGTTAAGATAATATCACCGAACATTGATGTCTCTGATGTTGTCATTGTATCACGCGGATGCAACAAAAATAATATTTCCAACAAATTCAAAAACACGATTGTGTTTTTGGAATTCCGAATGAAAAAATCGTTGAACGATATTGTAGTATTATCAATATTACTCCGAATTGAAATTCCTTCAGTAACGTATGGGGTATACGCCCACCTGGTACGTATATGAAATATACTTAGGATTTCGTGAGCATATAAAAAGTAAACGTAAATAATAAAGTCTTATTGGTCATTTGATATCATCACGTCGGAAAATTTCACAGCCAGAAAATTTCTCTTGCAATAAAGGCATATTCGCTCGAGTTGTGTGTCATAGGCAACATTTTGTTGAAAACAAATATTCATGAATAGTAAACAAAAACAAAAACGGCTATTATATGGCCATAACGCTTCGGCGAGTCGTTCTTTCGTCGTTTTCAAGAAGTGGATTTTCTGCGTGTAATGACCTCCTTCAATTACTTCAGGATCCTCAGAATAAAAGAATTTATGTCAAGTTTTATCGCAATTGGCATGGTGTTGGGTATATGTAATTGAAATGTTATTTTTGCAGGAATATTAAAAAGAAAATAGTAAAATAAAATTTAATTTAATAAAAATGTTCTATATTTTCAAAATTAAACAAAATATTGCAATTTTTGTAATTTATGCGAAAATAACATTTCAATTGCACACACAGACATATCTTTAACACATATGAATAAAGCGCTATCTAGGTTAAAAGCATGTACAAAATTGGTTTTATTTAATTTTCAACAATGACACAAAATTAATTACTGAACAATTGCAAATATACATATATTATATATCATATGCATATGTGTGAATGTCTGTTTGTTTATATGTCTTGGATAAATTATTTTATTCTAATGAAATTTGAATAAATAGAAATGTCGAAAAAAACATTAATACATTATGGCTTAAGGGAACCCCACCCATTCTCGATTTTAATTTTTCAAGATTTTCAATGGGCTGGTAAATCAATACCAATGCTTTTTAAGGTTTGTAACTTTGCACATATATATTTGAAGATTAAAAAAGGAAGAAAAATAATTTACAAAAAAATTTTGTTGTTGCTTTGTTGTTGTTTTTTGTGATCAAAGAAAAGTCCTAATTTTTGATGGCGGGCATGATAACACCTCACTGGAACATCGGAATCCGAAAATTCCAACGGTGTTAGAAAGAGTACATGTCTGGCTCTCGTATGAACTAGGATTATTGACTTCGCTCTAAAATTAACAAAATGGCGGACCTTTGAAAAAATATTTTTGGAAAATCGCCGATTTTTGACCAAAAACCAAGGTAAAAAATTAGGAAGATCTTCACCGATTGGCTTTATCCTAGTTCATACGATAGCTATACACTCACAGAGAAACGTGTAAAAATTTGAAATCGATTGGGTTATTAGTTTTTGAGTTATCGTGCCCGCCTTTCGTAAAAGAGAAAAACGTGTTTAAAGTTTGAGAAACCCTTTAGCCGTCACTTGATGCTGACACAATAAATCGGCTATATCTTCAAGAGTTCTTGAGATTTTCACTTGAAATTTTGTAGGGACATTCTTGAATCAGTGTAGATTCGAATTAAATCAAAAAAAAAATGTTGACCCCGAGAATGGGGGGGTCCCCTTAATACAGGCTGTTTTAATGCGGATTAGTATCACGTCAGTAATGTTCCATGTAAATTCTATTAAAATATAACAGGTAATTAATATAAAATGTTTTTACCCTACACAACTATGTTGTCAGGATATTATAGCTTTGTGCAGCCCCAAAAGTTTGTAACGCCGCGAAACATTGGTCCTAGACCCACCTTTAAGTATACCGATTGCCATATCTCGACTAGCTGAGTCGATTTAGACATGTGTGTCCGTCCGTCTGGCCATAATAATTTGTAAACACGATACAGGCCACAGTTATGGACCAATCTTCACGAAATTGCATGTAGGATGGGTTCTGGCCAATGAAGACCCCTATTGTTTTTGATAAAGATCGGTTAATATTTAGGGGATGAAATGGACCAAAAACTTTATTTTTATCTGATTTTCTGGTCACTCCAGAAACCGAAATTATGGCTCAAACACCGCGAATTTTTGCGTGGAGAAGGGGATCGGGCCAAAGAATAAGCATGCCTGTTTTGATAAAGATCGCTCAATACCGGGTCAAATGGACAACGACTTTTGTGTGAAAAATGACAAAATTTGTATTCTATTGCGTATATATTTGCCCCTGAAGGACCTAGACCCAAAAAATTGATAGTATGTTCAAGAGGAGTGGTTGACCTTTAAATTGATACCAATTATATGGTCGTATGTACTCAGAAGTAGGAGCTACACTTAAATATTTACAGGTGCTTACGTATTCAGACATTATTTAGTAACCCAAAACCACACTAGAGGGCGGAAATATAGCGCTGATCGCTTTGAAAATTTCCATGAGGTTCCAGTTATGTTCAAAGACAACGCCTATAAATTTCGGTGACAATCAGATAATAATTTTGGGATGAAGTGGACCGAAAACTTAACACGATCTATAGTCGTTCACTACATAACCCACGGAAAGTTAGATTTTCTTGGAAGTTGTGTAGGGTATTATATGGTCGGCCCCGTCCGGCTATACTGCTCCGCTCACTGGTTTTATACTATATAACTATTAAATATTTAGCAATTAAAGAGCAAAATTAAGTTAAGTTTGCACCCTTTACAATGTAGCATAATTTTATAGAATACATTGAAAATAATTTTAAATTTAATAATGACAATTATCATCGGCAAAGTTGCCCAGGTTTAATAAAATTCTTATGAAAGCAAATGACTAAAAGTAATATTGTCATTTATATTTCAAATGCATGCTTTACATTTCTATTAACGCCTTTATCGTTTGACACTTTTTACTCCATTTATATCTGCAGAAATCAGTTTTTTTCAACAGCAGCTATTAACGGAAATAAATGCAAATTTTCTCATTTCGTTTGTTAATTGATCTTTCCTCAATCGAAGAACTCAATTGCCTAGGTAATCATCATAAGTATAACTATCACAACTAGCCAATGTCCAGCTTTTTATGAATCGGAATAAATGTCTATGTGCTTTCAGCTATGTACGTATATAGAAATCAGGATTGAGTTTTGAAATTTTACACCTAAATTGCTTCATTGAAAATTTCTTAAAAATATAGGGGGCATAATATAAAATCCATGTCATTGTTAATTTTCTGTTAATATACTGATAATTAAATTTCAAATTACTGATACTAACATTTTTCTGCGAAAAAGATGTTTATTTCTCAGGGTGACACAT